>NC_136428.1:310987397-311209897 GCF_052849685.1 Lactuca virosa | reverse complement strand
AGATGCCTAGAGTGAGTGTATATCTGCATTTCCAAAAAAAGGAGCTACATTTTAATTTACAAAACAGATATGAGTTTTGTCAAACATAAAGAAATGTAAAGAGAAAAACTTATTGATCTTATGAGAAAGAACACATTTTTGGTCACAAGATCCTTTTTTTTTGTAGTTATACTCAAAACGATAGAATACTTTTTCATCTTCAAATGAGGACCAACAGTTTTTTCCAAAGAACTTAATGAATGTTAGCAATGGGTGCGCTTTTGCATTTATAACTTTCTGACCAAAAAAAAGTAGGGAACTAGAGAAAATGAAAAATATTGTCCACGAAATGAGGATGGACAATACGACATGAACCACTTTTTATATATTTTTACAAGAGAAATCCTTATATAATGATTAAGCTACATCCTTCTGGCGATGAGCTGAACAATTGAGTAAAGAGAAATCTTGATATTCGCTTATCAAATTGCTCCAGGATCTACCTCCTGAACGTGCTTTTGTAGATTTTGTTTTGTGCAATTTGTTGCTACATTTGATGATCATGACATTTCAGGGATAAATTAGGTCCCAAGTTTATTGCGTCAAAAGATTATATGCCTAAATTTCCAATATTGAGGATTAACTGATTATCTCTAGGCTCTTTGCTACATTATGCTTGATATGTATAACATTCAAACCTTTTTTATTTGCCAAAGGAAAAATTTTATCCCTTAATTCTAATTTACAAAAGCTTCAAACTGTTTAGATTATGAAGAATCATATTATTTATAAAATTGACATCTAAAATGTAATAAATAGATTGACGTCCACCATCTTTCTCTTTTAGGAAATAGTCAAATTTTGTATTTACAGATTTAAACCTAATATTTCAAAGATTCAAATTTGACATATTTCATTTTTTGATTTTCACAATTATTTTATTTTGACTTTTAACATTTTATTCGGTTTCAAATTAAAAATGTAACTCAATCTGCACCTGAAGCAAAGGGGTGTCTCTTTTTTCTACACAATTAGCAACAATATTATAAGCCTTGTTGCAATTGTTATCTTGCAAGATTGTCAATTACATTGATTTAGTTTCATATAGTATAAGGGTTGTTGATGTTGTTGTATCGATTAGTCACAGTGGTTGGTTCTCAAACCATCAAACGGAAGTTGACTTCTTCCTCTGAGTGTGGAGTCATTCATCTATTTTATGATTTGTGCAAAATATTTATGATACTAATGAAATTTCTCTCTTTTTCATATTTCTCTTTGAGAAACTAGAGAAGCTTCAGGAGGAAGAACAAGTTGATAAGTCATTCATCCGAAAACAAATGAAGATTAGATTTCAAAACATGGAAGAAGTGGAAGATCTGTTGCAACAATAAAGAATCTAGAGTTTAGCCACGAAGACAAGGTAATCGATTAATCATAAGATCAAAATGGTTGAAAGATTAGACCTTTTATTTTCTTTCTGATAAATATTTAACCATGTGCTGGTTTTGTTGTTAAACAAGTGCTTTTTAAAAAAGCTAACATATCAAATGAAAGGGGTGAGAAAGTTGCAAAAATTGGGTCGAATGGTTTCCATCTTCAACTAAGGTACATTCTAGCCTTTATTTTAATATATATTGGTCAATTGTTGCAGGAGTAACTTGTGTAGTAATTAATTGGCCAATGGAAATAATCAATTACAAATCATATGTGAATTGACATAATATTTTAGTAATTAATTGGCAGCAAAACCATAAGTGTGTAGTGATTCACATGTAAATCATAAATGAATCACATATGAATTACATGTGATTCACATGTAAATATTATGTAATTCACATATGAATCGCATGTAAATCACAAGTGAATCACATATGCATTACATGTGATTCACATGTAAATCACAAGTGAATCACATATGAATTATATGTGATTCACATATGAATCACATGTGATTCACATGTAAATCACAAGTGAATCACATATGAATCACGTCTATATGCATAAATGCATTTTGTGTGAGTGTTCTTCATTAAATTTTGTTAAATTTTTCTTGTGAATTTCACATTTGAATCTTAAAAGATACAATCACATATGAATATCACATTATATAATCACATGTGAATCGCAGATGATATAATCACATGTGAATCTTAAATGATATATACATATTTATTTTTGTGAGTATTCTTGCATTAATCATTTTTTTTTATTTTCTTGTAAAATTGGAAGAATTTGTAAAAAATATTGAAGAGATGAAAAGTGATAATTGAAGAAAATATGGAAATCTTGACACGAAGATATGAAAAATGCTTTGAATTTTTGTAGCGTTTTTTGTTTTTATATTTTTTTCTATCAAATAAAATAATTGTACTGTTGTGTTTATAGATTACTAAATAAAAATGAGTTTTTTTATGATTTACTTATGAATATTATAGTACGAGAAATATGCATATATGCACCTATAACCTTGATTTTTTTAGTTAAAAAAAATTATAGTTTTATTTTTTAAATATTCTAGTTCTTTTTTTTAACTTATTGATGTTTAAAAATTTATTGTTTTTAAAAAAAATGCACTTTAAAAAAAAATTCAAAATTTTATTTTAAAAGGTCATCAAACTTTTGGCGTTGTGCTTATTTAGTCACTTAACTTTTGGTTTGGTCACATTTAGTCACCTAACTTTTAAAATTATGCTCATTTAGTCACTAAACTTTTAAATTTTTTCAAAAGTTTAGTGACTAAAGGAGCACAATTTTAAAAGTTAGGTGACTAAATGAGCACAAATAAAAAAGTTAAGTGACCAAACCAAACAATAAGTGACTAAATGAGCACAAAGTCAAAAGTTTGATGACCTTTTAAAACTTAAAAAGAGTTAAGTGACCAAATGAACACAAAACCAAAAGTTAAGTGACCAAAAATGACCTAAACCCTTAAAAAAATAAAAAAAACAATTTTAAAGCAAATCCGAAAATTTGATTTATTATGTTGATTTTTAGACTGCTTTTGTTAATATTTCCAATAATACAAAAAATTAAACATTAAATGAGATTGGTAAGATGACGATTATGCCCTTAATGAGTTAATTTTGATCTAACGCTCAACCTTTAGTTCTCGGGTTCTCGGCAAAATATGAGTTCTTAATGGATCTCACCCGTATATATATATATATATATATATATATATATATATATATATATATATATATATATATATATATATATATATATATAAAAGAGGGTTTAGATTGTTTTCCACAGTATAACCACGAAGATTATCACAATAAACCAAATTTAAAAAATCTGCATTTAAAAAACAAATTTCAAGAGAATCCGAAAATTTGATTTATTATGTTAATTTTTAGACTGCTTTTATTAATATTTCCAATAATACAAAAAATTAAACATTAAATGAGATTGGTAAGATGACGATCATGGCCTTAATGAGTTAATTTTGATCTAACGCTCCACTTTTAGTTCTCGGGTTCTCGGCAAAATATGAGTTCTTAATCGATCTCACCCGTATATATATATATATATATATATATATATATATATATATATATATATATATATATATATATATATATATATATATATATATATATATATATATATATATATATATATATATACTAGCCGTTTATCCGCGCAAAGCGACGGGTGTAAATAGTTTTTTCATAAATTATTTTCTATAGGAGATTAGTCTTTTGCGCAAATAGTTTACTAAATCTAAATAATTATCAATAAGAATCATGCTGTCAGAAACGAAATCCATAACAATTAAAAATAAAATGTTTTGATTCTTTACAAAAATTCATAAGAACATGATTGATTCTTCATTATTAAACGTACAACACTTCTTTATACAACATTTTGATATATACTTCACTATCGTTAAATTATTCATTAGGATTCATTAATACTTTTGTTTTGGCATGCGATATCTCTCTAGAAAATGTCATATCAAGTTGGTCATGCGAGAAAACCAATTTTGAAAGATATATACCTACATTTTGTATAAATAGGAACATGTTATCTTCAGACGGACATAATGAAATTATTGGTAAAAATACCCTTTTTCCAACATGTTTACCAAGAGTCATTTCGGTTGAAAAAAATACGTTGTTTTTGGAGTTCAAAAGAAAAGTATATTGTATAAAGTTGTCAAACTATCCCTCCTAATATTAATGAGACAAAATCATAGTAGATTTCAAAGTAAATATTGAATATAATAAAATACGATTATATGTTTTAATAATAGTGATGAACTATGATCGTGCATTACCAATATCATTAGTTGATATTAAATTGTCAGCTTTTGTGATATTCAAAGTCAATTAAAAATCCCAGTGAACCTCATCATCTTTATTTGCAACAACCATTACAATTTTAAAGAATTGAAATAAACATCATTGATTTCATTTGAAGTCGAAAATAAAAACAAATTTTCATCATACTATGACTGTGTTACACTGTCATCTATAGATATTTTATTTCTTTCAACTTAAAAAAATCCAAGGAATTTAAACTGACTTCTACAGATATTTTATTTCTTTTAACTTCAAAAAAATCCAAGTAGTTTAAAATTTGCATCCATCTTTTATTTACGACAGGTGCTTATATGATTTCTAGTCTCACAAGTGTTTTTCAATGATGGCTAGATTCCCAAATTAAACCACTATTTATTTGAAAAAGAAAAAATTAGTACTACAAGAAAAACAATGTGTATGAAAATCTATGAGATAAAATAACCCATACGAAAGCTTACAAAAATCAAAAACAAAAACCATGGTTGCATTAACTATATTCAATCTCAACACAAAAAATGTTTTTTAAAATCTAGCCATACAACTAAGTGCATCTCCAACCCACCCCCAAACTCCATTTGTTCCCCCATTTCTTCCCCCATTCTTCTCCAACCCTACCCCATTTTCACCTCCATTTTTGGAGATATGAATAGTATTCCCCCATATATGGGGGAATACTATTCATATCTCCAAAAATGGAGGTGAAGTTTGGTTGCCAATTTTAGTCCCTCTCATTTTTATATTATACATTTCTAGTTTATTTTATCTACTAATTATAATTTAAATGCAATATTTAATATTTATAATATCATGTTATATACTAATTTATATTAATTAATCATAAATATAGAGTTTAATTAGTAGAGGTGTGTATTTGACAATATATATAAGTTATAAAAATAAAATATTCTAGGAATATACTTTTTGGGGTAAAAAATGGGGTAGAAAATGGAGTAGGATTGAAGATGAATCACTATTTCCTCCATTTTCTACTCCATTTATGGGGGAAAAAATGGAGATGGGTTGGAGATGGTCTAAGAAGGCAACACAACACATAATAAAAGCACCACTCATACAATAGGTTAAACTTTTTCCACATGAAATGTTCCATTCAGAAATAAGAAACAATCAAACAACATATCCTTGAAAAAAGTTCCAAGTAGACTAAAATAGAAACTCACGCATTCAAAAAATAGATTTTAGATCTAGGATATCATGATAGAACTAAGCTTTTCGAGACCGAGGGTTTCGTGCCTTTCAGATTTACATCTTTATGGGTTTTAGATCTAGGATTCAGCTTTTATGGGTTTCATCTCTTCACTACACCCTATATGAAAAATCAGTTAAAGAGTGAACGTACAAATTCATATGCAACGAAATACAAACATTCAAAGCACCGGTAACCTAAAAATTCAAGATTAATATAGGTGAGGATTCAAATACAGAGGCGTATGAGAATGATCTTATATGGACTCTGTATAACCATGTTTCATTGTCCAGGAGCTACATATGCATGTATAGCCGAACATCATCGCTTGACCTGTTATCTTTATGTGTAACAGTAAAATGAAATAATTTCCATAAGATCTGCACCAACTGGAAAAGGTATTAAATTGAAAATTAAGTCAACCGACTTTGAGTTTGAGTGAAGAGATGGAGTGTGAAGGAATTTTGAGAGATATGTGATGGATTGTCAAAGTGAAACCCAGATTTCAAATTTTAATTATCCAACCCACCTCTCCTAAATTCACGGTAGTTGATATCCAACCTTCTACTTTGCTTAGACATGCCTAATAACAGAACTTCATATCCACGTCAAGCTTTCCTGGAAATCCACCAGGAACAAAAATGGTTACATAAAATAGATAGAGGGAATTAATCTTTTATAAGAACATGTATAACCAAAACTGATGTAATCATGAAACCGTTATAGAGCGAGGATGCAAGCAAATACGAATCTCTTAAAGTCCACTGGTGAAACTTTGTTTTCCTCCAAATCCAAGCCATAAAATTGGGCTTTTGGTTCCTTCTATTTGAAATTTAGGTGTTAAGCACACGGTAAACAGATCCTATATTCACGCAGTTTAAAAAAAAGCTTAAAAGAACTGAATCTAGATAATCTTATGTATTGTGAACTCCAAGGATTCGAGATGGCTCCAGATTTGAAAAAATCATAAAATGATTGAGTCAAAAGAGGCTATAACACTTGATATCTACTTGTAAAACATCTAGAACAACATGATCATACACTAAAGCTTGGAAATATATTGTTGCTGCAATAATCATCTCAAATGATAAAAGGAAATTTTTTTACAAGAATAGATAGATACAAGCTCATCTCTTGGTATTTTGTCTTCAGAATCAGAACAAAACCAAAATATTCAAGAAACTGTAAACCCTATTCAGAAAAAGAATAAAGTTTTGTTCTCACCTAGATCTAAGCAGAGAATGAGAGAATGCTGAGGACCTGGAAAATGTTACAAACAATAAAATATAAGAAATTGTAACCAAACAACTACAAACTTTTTTAAGACCTTACATCAAACACTTGGGGTGCATGTTTTGTAAACCCACAAAACAACTGCAAACCCATCTTTTTTGTACTAATCTGTGAAGAAAATAACAAATATAAAGTTCTCAAATCAAGAAAAATTAACTAAAAAAGCAACAAATTAATGCTCATACCTGATTTCAGAGCTAGCGGTGGATCTGATGACATGGTTGATGTCGAGAGCAATAGTGATTGTGCAGTCATGTGGTGGTGTTGATTACCTGAGATGGTGGTCGTTTGTACGTTGATGGTTTGGTGGTGACTGGGGTAAACGTTAGTGGGGAGTGATTTAGGGATTTGAGAAACGTAAATTCGAATATGTTTGAGAGAGATAGAGAGGTGAAATCGAAATTTAATGAGTTATAGAACATGATGGGTGGGTGTCTTCTTTTTCAGCAGATCAGGTCATTGTTTCCAGCGAACGGTGGTCGCTTAGGGTAGGGTTTTTAGTAGAGATATGGTTTAGAGAGAGAGAGAGAGGCGTCGTGGAAGAGATATGCCCTATGTTCCGATGTAGGATGATGCAGAGATGGTTTCGATGTCGTGAGGATAGAGATGTGGTGAAGAAGTTCGTGGCTGAAAGAGACTGAGAGAGTATGGGCAGTAATATGAGGGAAGGCGGGTGTAATCCACAATATTTGCCGATATCACAGCATGAAGAAGTCACAAATAAAAAAATTGGATAAAATTATGTCGACTTTTTCTAGTCAAAATGAATTTTTTGTTTAAAATTTAAATCCTCTATTGGGAATGATAAGGAGGTACGATGTGAATGTTTCAGTATTAGACATTTGAATTTACTGTGTATTAAACACTTGTACTTATTGCATTGTATTTTGTAGGAATTTAATTATAATATTATTTTAGTAATGTTTTGTTGTACTATTAGCTTAAACACTTGGACGTCTTAAATCTATTTTTAGAAATAGTAAGGTTTATATAATAATATAGTAAGCTATATATATATATATATATATATATATATATATATATATATATATATATATATATATATATATATATAAGAGGGTTTAGATTGTTTTCCACAGTGTAACCACGAAGATTATCACAATAAACCCTTAAATGATATATTATTGCAATCCAAATAAATAAAATAAGTTTTAGCAATAAAGAGGCCATATCGATGTTAATAGATGAAGTATCAGGTTCTTACTTTGAAAAAAATGAGAAAGTAAGACATAAAATAACAATAAAAAATCCAAATTCTAAACTGAGTATATGATATGTATCTAACTGATTGTAACAATCGTTCAGAGAAGCTTTCTTTCTAAAACTAAATATGTTTAAGTTTGCCTTTCTGGTTCGTACGCCGTGCGTACTCGGAGTGTATGCATGGCGTACTCATGCATGAGAAAAGCGGGACTTGCACACATATGTCGGGTGTACTCAGCAGGGACAACACGCGTACGCTGTTCTGACCAAAACCCTAGTTTTGAGGGTTTGAACCCTATATAATCCCCTTTATGTCCCAAAGACCTTCACCCTCATCAGCCTCCACCTAAAAATTGTCCCTCTAGCTAACCCTAAGTGTGAAGAGTGCACCTTGAGCTCACTTGTATGTTTTGGTGGTGTTCTTGAAGAAGAAAAAGATGGTAGAAGGACATTGAAGCTTGAAAGAAATTTAGATCTAGGATTCTCACTTTCTAGCAACCTTCAGGAGGTAAAAAGGTCCTAGCTTGATCATCTTTTCTTATAGATCTAGATATTCCTTCATTTAGGGCATTTTTGGTCCCCAACCTTTGTGATTCTTGAGCATGGCATGATCTTAACCAAATAAGTCGTCCTTTCAGACCCAATGAGGGGCCTTGAGTAATAAAAATGGGATCTTGATGCTTAGTTCTTCCCCATGCATGATCTAGAAGATCTTTAGGTATTAAGAAGTTAAGATTGTTGGTATTAAGCACTTATTGGGCATGCAAAGTCGTAAAGTTGGAAATAGTATGACTCTCAGTGGTATTTTGGCATTGGATCTACAATTGGAACGTAAGATCTTAACGCATTAAGCTCTTAATATGGAATAAGGACATTGGTGCGTACGTCGTGCGTACGGGGTCAACCGCCTGATCCCGGTCAAGGCCTGTGTACGCCCAGCGTACAGGCTGATTATGCCCCGCGTACTCAGCAGAGTTGACCGAGTTGACTCGTTGACCTTGAACTTTGACAAGAGTTTTGACCAAGTTTGACCTAAGGGAATTTTGGGTAATTTGAGTTGTTAATTAAGATTATGTCCTTGGTTTTGGTTAGGTGATCGTTGAGACAATTTTTGGAGCAGAGATTTATGTAGATTGCATTCCAACTGAGAGGTGAGTTTTCCTCACTGTACCCGTGGGTCGAAGCCACCAATGTCGGCCCACTAGATTATTTATCCTGGTTAGGATAGTGTTATGCTAGTTTGTAGCGGTTTAGTAGATCCGTGTGATTATATGTATTTGCTGGCTCTGTGTTTGTGTTTATCTTTTGCATATGTCGACATATTGTGTTGGGTTGAGGTGGTCCTGCTTTGTGCTGGAGGCCAAGACACTTGGGGACAACCGGATAGGGTGTAGGCCCTGCGAGGCGGTACAGTTTGAGAGAAATGGATGAACATTCGTTTGAATCTAGACTCAAACTAGAGAACTACAATTTTTAAATGGTTTTCAAAATAACCAAGGAAGTATATGATGTGTACAATCAGCCGGAGCAAGAAATTATACCCTAAGTTACCTACACTAATATTTATTATGATACGGTAGAACAACATGCTAGTTGTAGGATAGGGATCTTCAGGAATTGCATGATAGAATTGCCTGGTGTATGATGCCTCATTTCCTATAGAGTTTTCTTGCTTATTGTTGTAGGACTTTTTCGGGTGTGAATTAACTATTAATTGAATACGTTAAGTCACATGCTGCATGGGTTAAATAATTTTAGAGTGAAGGATTTGGTCCTATGGTGCAACTCTTGTCTGAGTCTAACCGTCGTAGGGTTGAATCTTTTAATCTAATATTATTTAAGTTATGTTGCATGTGATTGTATTCATGCAGTAGTTAACTGGCACCAATGGGGGTCGTTTGGCAGTTGATGTTAGGGTGAGGTGTGGATCCAAGGATAGCCTAGGGAGTATGTAGTACTCATGATGCGTTTTTCTTGCAAGTGGTTGAAGTTCCATGGATGGGTTATGTGTAAGTAGTCGGCCAGTTGAGGAATGTCTAACCTTTCTCTAGGGAGTGAGAATAAGGTGTATGCGTATTCTAGTGTGTGTTGTTAGGGTTGGTGTGATGATCTTTTGAGACAAGTACGGGTAGGAGTGGAAGGTAGTATGGGTCTGTACTACCGGAAGCACAGGACCCGTATGCGTATCAGGGAAGTCATAACCCCTAGGGTTTCATTATTTAGAATAGCTCATATGGTATGAAATGCGCCTTATATGATATTTTCTGGTTTATTTTCGGTATGGTGTTCACGAGGGGATCCGGATCAGGAACTGGAGCGAGTGGCTAGGATAGGCCGTGGTTCAATGATGATGAGATTAGGGCGTTGATTTCTTCCGAGGTTGTGACTATTATCCGGGGACAAATACCGGAGATGCTCGGGTCTATCAAGACCTCCATGATTAAGCACTTTGATGACCTTTATGTTGCACTTTCTGAGGCTGCTGTTGTTTCAGCTACCATGCTCATTGCGGCCGTTCGGGTTCATGGAGAGAGATCCTTCTAGTACTGGGACTTCGATAATATGAAGCCCCCGATGTTTGATGGGGTTCAAGATCCGATCATTGCTATGAGGTGGCTGTCCGATGTTGAGGGATGTTTCTTTACTTGCTCCTGCCCATGTGACCAGAAGGTCAAGTGCATCATAAACCTTCTACGTTTGGGGGCGAAGGATTGTTGGAGGTTGGTTACTAGCTCCTACACTCCAAAGTAAAGGTCTGTTGTACCATGGGAGCCGTTCTCTAAGATTTTCCCCACGAGATATGTTCCATTGGTTGAGAGGGTGTCACAACTAGGAATTCTGATGCTTAGTAAAACCCTTAACATAGTTAACATTGTAGTTAAAACTTGAAAACATGTATGGTGCTTATTCAATGACCACAAAATTCCATCAAATTCTCTATACAAAATTCAAATAGTCAACAAAAGGTTGGAAACCCTAACAATCCCGGTTCAAGTCCATTTTGGACTAGGATTTTCTTATTGGGCCTAATAGGCCAATAAGCCTTCAATTTGACTATGTTGGGCTTAGAACCTTCAAATGGACCATAAATCAATTCTTTTATGCATAATGGGTTGTGAACCCCCTCTAAAAGCCCAATGGGCCGAAAACCTACTTAATGGGCTCAAGGTTTCGAACAAAATCAAACAACGGCCCAAGAATAAACCACTTCCTTCCTCCTAAGCCCAAGAATTCGGCCCATGTAAAGGAAGAGAAGGAGAAATAAAAATAAAGGAGAATTAGAGGATTTTTGTGCACTTGCCACCTCCTTATTGCATGGTGGGTTTCCATGCAAGTCAACTCACTCCTTCTCTCATCTCTTCTTCTTCTTCTCGGCCGATTCCCACCCTCTCCACCTCATTCTCTTTCAAAATATCTCAAGAATACTCTCTCAAGAACTCATCCTCCATCCATCAAAAATTTCGAGAATCACAAAAGCTCCAAAAAGATTCTTCCCTAATATCACCAATCCTTGGTAAGTTGTTGTTTTGATTCATACCTTAGCTTTTGATTTCCTCAAAAATCTCCCCATAACTCATGCAAAATTCGTGATTTTGCTTCTTAGAACACATCTAAGCCAAAGACCTCTCAAGAAGCTTGCTAGGCCGAAAGACCTCATCATTTCTTCCATTTCTCTTCAAAACCGAACCCACAAACTCAAGGTGAGTTCATACCCCTCTATTTTCGGTTTTCATATGTTTTATGGGGGAGAATGCAAGTAAAATGTGAAGATCTATGTGTATTTGCATGATATGTGTGTTTTCTTGTGATTTTGTGATATATTTGTGCTAAAAATGAAAGATATTTCGAGATCTATAGTTTAAGAAGGAAAAATATGTGATCTAGTTCATATTTCACTCAACATGTCAAGATAAACTAATATACAAGCTTTAAAATAACAAACTACAACATCAAACTCATTTTGGGCTATTTTTGTCAAATAAGTAAAAGATTGGGAAAAAGATGTCATTTACGGTTTTTACAAGGTTCAAAATGCCAAAACAGTTAAAATAGAAGTTTCTATGAACATTATGTTTTTCAAAAGACTAAAAATGAAATTTATGGCTTATTGGGCTAAAATTTGGGCTTTTCGGCCCATAGGCCCAAAGTTGTGAAAAAATGGATTTAAGGGGGCTGAAATGGTAAATTTCTCAAAACAGTGGGTAGGAAAGTAAATAAACTTATTTCAAGGGTTAAAATGGCCTTATTTGCCAAAAAGGATTTAAAATGCACAGATTTTGGGTTTTGGGTAAAAAGTGTAAAAATTGTGAAAAAGGTGGACAAAAATGCAAATCTTTTAACTAAAGGGTTGAAACTTTCCAAAAATTTACTTTTGGGCTTAAAACATTATTTAAATAAGTGTTTGGGTCAAAGATGTCAAGAAAAATAGTCCAAGGACCTAATATGTCATTCTTCTTATAAAAAGGACTAAAAATTGCCAACTTTACCAAAATAAAGGGGCTGAATAAGTCAAATTAATGTTTTTGGTCAATGATAATAATAATAATAATAATTGGGTCAAAATATACAAAACTTTATAACTTATGGGTTTTGAATAGAAAAATAACTATTTTATAAATCTATAAACCGTTATAAAACAATTTCGTGATTTATACGACATATCGATTAAGCAACTCGCAACATTAATTCTATATAAACCAAGTAAACGTTCAAATGGTTGGGCTTGAGAGATTCTAATCATGCTTAATGGGCCTTCGTGACTAACTAACATGGCTTTTGGGCCCAACTTAAATAATACATGTTATTGGGCCTCCTGTGACCCAATTTCATGCTAAATGGACCCTCAATGGTTTTTACATGCTATTGGGCCTCAATGGCCCGTTAGCATTACTAGTAAGGTTCAAATAAATTATATGCGAAATGGGCCAACGCGCTTTTCGTATACTCGATAGCCTTAAATAATATACGAAATTAGTAGGGCCTCGTAGTCCTCTTCTTCTCGTCTGTTAGGCTTACCTTCTCTTCAAGTAAACTAAAATCGGATCATTAATCAAGGTTAAACGAATTCATGTGGATTGAGTGAGTAATAACGGGTGACACCAATAGGTATCGGTCGTAGTATGTAGTTGTAATCAAAGTCTCCTGGAGGGAGAGCGAGAGTTTGTGTATAGATCTATACGGGGGTGACTCCCCCACACCTAAGCTGTTCGCTACAGTTAGACTCGGCCAGTCTAGGGTGACAAAGTCTTAAGATCAAATTTCGGTGTTCATTAGAATACTAAGAGAGACGAACTAGTCATTATCATGCATGGTTATAACGACTCACGTAGAAATCCGACATCATTAATCAGGGGAAATCATTAATCAAAGGAAAATCATTAATCAAGGGAAATCATATTCATTCGATGTAACGATTCAATAAAGCAAAACAATCATAACTTTTATTCGGAAGACATCGGGTTTTCCGGGGAAATAAATCTTACTCACTCGTACTTTCAAACATTATAATGCAAAACTTCTCATTTATTCATGTTTTGAAATCATTCACGCATATACTTACAGGATCATCACAATATTTTCAAGAAAAGTTTTATTACAGAAAATATCGGATTTGCTGGATTTTACCAATGACATAAACTACTTTTCATCAAACACACTTATGAACTCACCAACATTATATATGTTGACCGTTTTCAAAATAACTTGTATTCTCAGGTAATCGTTAGTCAAGGAAGCATCCGGTGTGTTGAAAGTTTCTTTTGTAGTTGCTAATCACCAAACACTTTATATTTCGAAATCATGTAATGTAAACCTTGTACTTGATGTAAACAATGCCAGTTGTACTATGTAATGGTTGGAATTGCATGTGTTATGTTTCATATATATTCATTGTGATGATATTTCAATTTAAGTCACACGAGCCCTCGGACGTTTCCGCCGTCTGGTTCGGGGGTGTGACAGGTTGGTATCAGAGCACTGTTTATAGTGAACTGGCACATCTAACCACACATTGATATGCAACTATAAACCCAGCAAGGGACTAAATAACTCTTAACAAAACAAATAAAATATACCAATAAACACTCTTATTTGTGCGACTTAGAAAAACGAACACAATAACAACTCGAATAAAACAATTGGGAGAACCTGACATCCCGGTTAAGCCAGGACTGTTCACAGTTGTATTAGGGATGAATGTAGCCTGATCAACTACATTTCTTCGTAATACAACTATCACATTCCCTGGAACGATCGCGATGGTCAGTAAACCCAAAGCATACCCTATTGTTAAGCAAGAAGAATACATCAACCCAATTTTATAACAGCTAAAAATATTTTAGGATTAATAATGGCTTATTTTATACCTCCTTACGTGTTCCCCCTCATAGCCACCATGGACGAGGAGCATCAGGGCATCCAGTTTCATCAGGTCTTGGTGGCCCATGGGATGATTGAGGACTACCTGGGGGAAGAGCAAGGGAGAGCACACGGCGTAGGACCCGACGAGTACACAGACACAGACTACGAGTTTGATGGGACCGATGACGATATGGAGGAAGAAGGAGGCACAAACGAAGCCTCCGTCACACCACTTACCGTCGAGACATCACAGAATCACCCCGCCCCACCGGGAAATCCCGTGAGAGAGAATCGTTCTCCGGAGGCTGAGGCTGCCGCACTACGACAACAGTTATTCGCCATGGAAGCACGAGCGGTGCAGGCGGAACAGGAAAGAGATGAAGTCATTAGAGAAATGACTGAGATGGCCCAGTTGTTGGCACAACATTTCGGCATATGATCTCACCACCACCAGATGCATCTCAGAGCACTTCGGACCAGTAGACTTCCCTACTAGTACTATGTTCTCTATGTTCGCTATATTATGTACTACCGACTCCATGTTTAAGTGATTACACTACTCATAGATTCGTTATGCTGTCAAACTTTGTACCTCTATGTATGCTCTTTCGAGCAAATTTTCATGTATCAAAGTGTGGATATTATTAGTGAAAAATGTTATGTGTTTTATGGGATGTTGTGACCTGCTATGTGTTTTATACTATTATTGTTTGGCGTAAATTTATGGGAGCAATTAGATACAAAAATCGATTCACGAAATTCTCAACTTAAAAACAATACATACTCAACATCTTTCTGTTCCGTAACAACAAGATGCCTTAGAGACCAAACCGCGGAAATAACCAACCACCGACACCACCGTAAGTCAATTTAGCCGCGTTTCAAGCCGCTGTATCTGCTGCAGTCACAGTAGCCATGGCACAAATCCACCAGGGGAACAATGGCGGAGGAAACGGGCAGGGAGCTGGAAGTTCAAAGAACGGGATAAATCAAGGACCTACCAAAACATGCTCTTACAAAGACTTCACCAACGCCAAGCCACGAACCTTTAATGGAACGGGAGGCGTCATAACCCTAAAGAGGTGGATTGAGAAAATCAAATTCGTCTTTGAAATTTGCGGGTGTCCAGATGGGTGCAAGGTCAAGTTCGCAGCATGTACCTTTGTTGATCAAGCTCTTTCATGGTGGAATGGTTGCATTGAAGCCATGACCCTTCCAGTGGCAAACGCGATGCCCTGGGAAGAACTGAAGGAAATGATGTTGGCAGAGTACTGTCCTAGAGGTGAGATACAAAAGATGGAACATGAATTGTGGAAATTGACATTTCAGAACTCCAACATCGAAGCATACATATCCAGGTTTAGCGAGCGATCCCTTCTGTGTCCGGGTATGATCACCTCAGAAGGGAAAAAGATTGAGAGGTTCATCTGGGGATTGACTGCACCTATCCAAGGGAATGTCATTGCGGCAAACCCTGAGAAGTTTGATAGCGCAAAATATTGGCCAAGAAACTGTATGATCATGGCAACAAGAAGAGTGTTAAGATCGTGGAAGCGGATGTTAAGAAGGAAGAAGAGAAAAAGAAAGGAAAGAGTAACAAGAGAAGAGGTAAACAGAACTCAGAATCATCTAAGAAGCAACAGACAGTGACTGTCCATGCAGCACCCTAATCTACCCCAACACCACATGCTCCAACCTCATCCACGCCTAATACTCCGAAGCAGTACACATGGAATCTTCCCCAGTGTAACAAATATTACCATCACCTCGGGGAATGCAGAGAGATGATGTGCACCAGATGCAACCGGAAGGGCCATACATCGAAATATTGTAGGGCCTAGTTTCCACAAAACCAGATGCACAACAACAACAACAACAACAACAACACCAAGGATGGAGCCAGTTATACCTGTTATGGGTGCGGGAAAACTGGGCATTTCAGACGAAATTGTCCCAATACAAACACCCAGGCGACAGGAGTAGCAGGAAGAGTGCTGACTATGGGGCAAGGAGAAGCGGTTCAGGATCCTGTTGTCGTCACCGGTATGTTTCTCCTTAACCACTCATGTGCATGCATCCTGTTTGATACCGGAGCAGAGCGAAGCTTTGTAAGTAACAAATTCAAACACTTGCTAAAACAACAACCCCAAAAGCTTAATGAAACCTTTACGGTGGAAATGGCTAATGGGAAAACAGAATCAGCCGGGGAAATCTATGTAGGATGTACCCTAACTTTAAATCAACATATCTTTCAAATAAACTTGATGCCTGTAACTATTAGGAGTTTTGATGTGATTATCGGCATGGACTGGTTGAGCCCCCATCATGCCGAAATTTTGTGTCACGAGAAGGCCGTTCTCCTTCATCTCCCTAATCACGAAACCCTAATTATATACGGAGACAAACCCAGTACGAACCTTCGTCTTATCTCTTGCATTAAGGCACAAAAGTGTCTACAAAAGAAGGACTTGGCGTTTCTGGCACACATAGTGGATAAGTCCAAGGAAGAGGTCAATATTCGAGACATCCCAGTGGCTTGCAACTTCCCGGACGTCTTCCCCGAAGATCTTCTGGGAATACCCCCAGAAAGACAAGTCGAGTTCCGAATTGACCTGGTACCGGGAGCTACGCCAATGGCCAAATCACCCTATAGGTTGGCTCCTGCGGAGATGCAGGAACTGTCAAGTCAACTCAGCGAGCTCTTTAGTAAAGGATTCATCCGACCTAGCTTCTCACCCTGGGGAGCACCGGTCCTTTTTGTTAAGAAGAAGGACGGATCCTTTAGGATGTGTATCGATTATAGAGAGCTGAATAAGCTCACTATCAAGAATCGCTACCCACTTCCACGAATCGACGACCTGTTCGACCAGCTCCAGGGAGCAAATTATTTCTCTAAGATAGATCTACGGTCCGGCTACCACCAGCTCAAGGTCCGGGAAGAGGATATCCCCAAAACCGCTTTCCGAACCCGCTATGGACATTATGAATTCGTTGTGATGCCCTTCGGTCTGACGAATGCCCCTGCCGCATTCATGGACCTAATGAATCGAGTCTGCCGACCATTCTTCGACAACTTTGTCATCGTTTTCATCGACAATATTCTAGTCTATTCTCGAAGCGAAGAGGAGCACGACCGACATCTCCGGAAAATTTTGAAAACCCTACGAACTGAAAAGTTATACGCAAAACTCTCTAAATGCGAGTTCTGGCTCCGAAGCGTAAACTTTTTAGGTCACGTTGTCAGCCAAGAAGGGATACATGTGGACCCTTCTAAGATCAAAGCCATTGAAGGATGGGCAGTCCCAACGACACCCACAGAAATTCGTCAATTTTTAGGTCTCGCAGGCTATTACAGGAGATTCATCCAGAACTTCTCCAAAACAGCCAAGCCATTTACCATGCTTACACAGAAGGGTATACCATTTAAATGGACAGAAAAGCAGGAGGTTGCCTTCCGAATTCTGAAGCGAGCTCTCTGTAGTGCACCAGTATTATCACTACCAGATGGAACAGAGGACTTCGTAGTTTACTACGATGCTTCGAATCAGGGTTTCGGCTGTGTACTCATGCAATTTGGTAAGGTGATTGCTTATGCATCCCGACAACTGAAAACACATGAGGTGAATTATACCACCCATGATCTCGAATTGGGAACTGTGCTCTTCGCCTTGCAAATTTGGAGGCACTACCTTTATGGTACCAAGTGCACCATTTTCTCCGACCACAAGAGTCTCCAACACATTTTAAATCAAAAGGAGTTGAACACGAGGCAGCGAAGATGGGTTGAGCTGCTAAACGATTATGAGTGCGAAATCAAGTACCACCCAGGAAAGGCTAACGTGGTAGCTGATGCCTTGAGTCGGAAGGAATACTCCCATCGTCGTGTGAAGACTCTTTCAATAACCATCCAATCTCATCTGTCCTCACAAATCAAAGCAGCCCAGTTCGAAGCCATGAAGACAGCAAACAGAACGAGCGAAGCGTTACTCAGGATGGAAAACAACTTCGAAGTCAAGGAGGATGGAACATATTATTTCATGAACCGAATTTCGGTCCCTAAACTTGGAGGATTCAGAGAAGTAGTCATGAATGAAGCTCATAAGACAAGATACTCCATCCATCCAGGGTCAGATAAAATGTACCTGGATGTCAAGAAATGTTATTGGTGGCCTAACATGAAGGCAGAGATTACCACTTACGTTAGCAAATGCCTCACTTGTGCTAAAGTGAAGGTAGAGTATCAAAAGCCCTCGGGACTATTACAGTAGCCGGTAATACCCGAGTGGAAATAGGAAAGGATTACTATGGACTTTGTGACCAAATTACCCAAGACAACAGATGGATTGGATACCATATGGGTGATAGTCGACAGATTGACGAAATCGGCTCCTTTCCTGCCAATAAAGGAGACATACAAGATGGAGCGACTAACAAGGATCTACATCAAGGAAATTGTGAGACTCCACGGAGTACCAATATCTATTATCTCAGATCGAGATAGTAGGTTCACTTCACGCTTTTGGCAATCACTACAGAAGGCTATGGGGACACAACTCGACATGAGCACTGCTTACCACCCCCCAGACGGATGGTCAGAGTGAGCGAACCATTCAAACGCTTGAGGATATGGTTCGAGCATATGTGATAGACTTTGGAAGGTCGTGGGATACCCACTTACCTTTAATTGAGTTTTCATACAACAACAGTTATCACACAAGCATCAAAGTTGCTCCTTTCGAAGCATTATAAGGTCGTAAATGTAGATCACCGTTGTGTTGGACAGAGGTAGGTGACACTTAGATGGAAAGAGGGCAGACATCTAGCAAAGCATTGATAGGACCAGAAATCATACGCGAAACGATAGAGAAGATAGACCAAATCAAAGCTCGACTTCAAGCATCACGCGACCGACAGAAGAGCTACGCCGATAAGCGGCGAAAGCCTTTGGAATTTCAAGTCGGGGATTGGGTGTTGTTAAAGGTCTCCCCCTGGAAAGGGGTGATCCGTTTTGCGAAACGAGGAAAGCTAAACCCACGGTACATTGGACCCTTCGAGATTCTTGCCCGAATCGGTCCAGTGGCTTATAGACTTCAACTACCTGCCGGACTCAGCTGCGTACACCCAGTGTTTCACGTTTCCAATTTGAAGAAGTGCTTATCCGACGAGACTCTCGTCATCCCGTTGGAAGAAATCGAAATCAACGAGAATCTCCTGTTCATCGAAGAACCCGTCGAAATCATGGACAGGGAAGTGAAGCGTACTAAGAAAAGTCGCATTCTGATTGTGGAAGTTCGGTGGAACGCGAAACGCGGACCAGAATTCAGATGGGAACGCGAAGACCAGATGAAGCAAAAGTACCCTCACTTATTCTCGCATTCTTAAATCTAGTTTCAAAAAGAATTTCGGGACGAAATTCCCTCTAACGGGGGGATGATGTCACAACTAGGAATTCTGATGCTTTGTAAAACCCTTAACATAGATAACATTGTAGTTAAAACTTGAAAACACGTATGGTGCGTATTCAATGACCACAAAATTCCATCAAATTCTCTATACAAACATTCAAATAGTTAACAAAAGGTTGGAAACCCTAACAATCCCGGTTCAAGTCCATTTTGGACTAGGATTTTCTTATTGGGCCTAATAGGCCAATAAGCCTTTAATTTGACTATGTTGGGCTTAGAACCTTCAAATGGACCATAAATCAATTCTTTTATGCACATTGGGCCGTCAACCCCCTCTAAAAGCCCAATTGGCCGAAAACCTACTTAATGGGCTCAAGGTTTCGAACAAAATCAAACAATGGCCCAAGAATAAACCACTTCCTTCCTCCTAAGCCCAAGAATTCGGCCCATGTAAAGGAAGAGAAGGAGGAATAAAAATAAAGGAGAATTGGAGGATTTTTGTGCACTTGCCACCTCTTTATTGCATGGTGGGTTTCCATGCAAGTCAACTCACTCCTTCTCTCCTCTCTTCTTCTTCTTCTCGGCCGATTCCCACCCTCTCCACCTCATTCTCTTTCAAAATATCTCAAGAATACTCTCTCAAGAACTCATCCTCCATCCATCAAAAATTTCGAGAATCACAAAAGCTCCAAGAAGATTCTTCCCTAATATCACCAATCCTTAGTAAGTTGTTGTTTTGATTCATACCTTAGCTTTTGATTTCCTTAAAAATCTCCCCATAACTCATGCAAAATTCATGATTTTGCTTCTTAGAACACATCTAAGCCAAAGACCTCTCAAGAAGCTTGCTAGGCCGAAAGACCTCATCATTTCTTCCATTTCTCTTCAAAACCGAACCCACAAACTCAAGGTGACTTCATACCCCTCTATTTTCGGTTTTCATATGTTTTATGGGGGAGAATGCAAGTAAAATGTGAAGATCTATGTGTATTTGCATGATATGTGTGTTTTCTTGTGATTTTGTGATATATTTGTGCTAAAAATGAAAAATATTTTGAGATCTATAGTTTAAGAAGGAAAAATATGTGATCTAGTTCATATTTCACTCAACATGTCAAGATAAACTAATATACAAGCTTTAAAATAACAAACTACAACATCAAACTCATATTTGGGCTATTTTTGTCAAATAAGTAAAAGATTGGGAAAAAGATGTCATTTACGGTTTTTACAAGGTTCAAAATGCCAAAACAGTTAAAATAGAAGTTTCTATGAACATTATGTTTTTCAAAGGACTAAAAATGAAATTTATGGCTTATTGGGCTAAAAGTTGGGCTTTTCGGCCCATAGGCCCAAAGTTGCGAAAAAATGGATTTAAGGGGGCTGAAATGGTAAATTTCTCAAACCAGTGGGTAAGAAAGTAAATAAACTTATTTCAAGGGTTAAAATGGCCTTATTTGCCAAAAAGGATCTAAAATGCAAAGATTTTGGGTTTTGGGTAAAAAGTGTAAAAATTGTGAAAAAGGTGGACAAAAATGCAAATCTTTTAACTAAAGGGTTGAAACTTTCCAAAAATTTACTTTTGGGCTTAAAACATTATTTAAATAAGTGTTTGGGTCAAAGATGTCAAGAAAAATAGTCCAAGGACCTGATATGTCATTCTTCTTATAAAAAGGACTAAAAATTGCCAACTTTACCAAAATAAAGGGGCTGAATTGGTCAAATTAATGTTTTTGGTCAATCATATTAATAATAATAATAATTGGGTCAAAATATACAAAACTTTATAACTTATGAGTTTTGAATAGAAAAATAACTATTTTATAAATCTATAAACCGTTATAAAACAATTTAGTGATTTATACGACATATCGATTAAGCAACTCGCAACATTAATTCTATATAAACCAAGTAAACATTCAAATGGTTGGGCTTGGGAGATTCTAATCATGCTTAATGGGCCTTCGTGACTCATTAACATGGCTTTTGGGCCCAACTTAAATAATACATGTTATTGGGCCTCCTGTGACCCAATTTCATGCTAAATGGACCCTCAATGGTTTTTACATGCTATTGGGCCTCAGTGGCCCGTTAGCATTACTAGTAAGGTCCAAATAAATTATATGCGAAATGGGCCAACGCGCTTTTCGTATACTCGACACCCTTAAATAATATACAAAATTAGTAGGGCCTCGTAGTCCTTTTCTTCTCGTCTGTTAGGCTTACCTTCTCTTCAAGTAAACTAAAATCGGATCATTAATCAAGGTTAAATGAATTCATGTGGATTGAGTGAGTAATAACGGGTGACACCAATAGGTGTCGGTCGTAGTCTGTAGTTGTAATCAAAGTCTCCTGGAGGGAGAGCGAGAGTTTGTGTATAGATCTATACGGGGGTGACTCCCCCACACCTAAGGTGTTCGCTACAGTTAGACTCGGCCAGTCTAGGGTGACAAAGTCTTAAGATCAAATTTCGGTGTTCATTAGAATACTAAGGCAGACGAACTAGTCATTATCATGCATGGTTATAACGACTCACGTAGAAATCCGACATCATTAATCAGGGGAAATCATTAATCAAAGGAAAATCATTAATCAAGGGAAATCATATTCATTCGATGTAACGATTCAATAAAGCAAAACAATCATAACTTTTATTCGGAAGACATCGGGTTTTCCGGGGAAATTAATCTTACTCACTCGTACTTTCAAACATTATAATGCAAAACTTCTCATTTATTCATGTTTTGAAATCATTCACGCATATACTTACAGGATCATCACAATATTTTCAAGAAAAGTTTTATTACAGAAAATATCGGATTTTATGGGTTTTACCAATGACATAAACTACTTTTCATCAAACACACTTATGAACTCACCAACATTATATATGTTGACCGTTTTCAAAATAACTTGTATTCTCAGGTAATCGTTAGTCAAGGAAGCATCCGGTGTGTTGAAAGTTTCTTTTGTAGTTGCTAATCACCAAACACTTTATATTTCGAAATCATGTAATGTAAACCTTGTACTTGATGTAAACAATGCCAGTTGTACTATGTAATGGTTGGTGATGCATGTGTTATGTTTCATATATATTCATTGTGATGATATTTCAATTTAAGTCACACGAGCCCTCGGACGTTTCCGTCGTCTGGTTCGGGGGTGTGACAGAGGGAGAGATTGGCCCATGAGTATTTGGACTTGAGGCAGGGGACTGAGTTGGTGAGAAAGATCAACAAGATGTTTACTGAGAGGGCTCTGTTTTGTCTTGCGTTTGCTGCTTCTAAGTATGCTCAGATAACTCGGTACTTGAGCATGCTCAAGACGGACATCCGCCAATTTGTGTCTACTCAACATTATGGTACACTTGTGGAGCTACCGGAGGCCGCTAGGAGGCGGAAGATTTTGTTGGAGCTCCAAACGAGGGAGCGGAGGCAGGCTCTGGTACAGTCGCAGCCTGCAGTGAAGCGGTTCAAGGCCGCTAAGGTGATATTGTTGGATTAGGTGTCTAAGCCCATAACTATAATTGGTATGTACTTGAATTGACAGCAGCACAGTCCTTTTGGGTTGCCCTCAACCTAGCAACTGGACAAGGAAATTATGAAAGGAGAGATATTAATTTATAAGATTAATAAATTAATATATATATAAATGATTTATTAATATGTTAATGGATTAATATATTAATTAGAAATCATTATGTTTAATTAATTGTTAGCCAGAAATTAATCAGAATTGATTTTGGGGTTAAAAGAATTAATTATAAGGTACAGGGACTAGTTTGCAATTATCTAATAGTTGAGTGGAAGGCTCTAGAACCCCCTTGGAAGAGGGTGGACGAAATCTTTAGGGGAAACCCTAATAATTTCGTCCATAGGGGCTTGGATAAGGCCCTTGGGTTTGCTTAGGCCCTAAGCAAAGGATAACTAGGGTTTCCCTTAAACCCTAGATCCCTCAGCTATATAAGGAGCCTCCTGGTTCATGTTTTTGGACACTCTTTCTTTTGAAGAAACCCTAAGGCCGAGATTTTGCATACTCCCTCTCCTCTCTCTCTCTCTTCTACTTTCCTTCTTGCTAGTTTGGGTGTGACTCCATTAGAGGCATTACACTTGTGGTGCTAAAGCTTCCAAGAAGATCAAGATCAAGATCAAGGGAATATCAATTGTTTGCTATAACAATTGAAAGGTATGTAAACCCTAAACCCTAGTTTACTATTTTCGATAATAGCCTCTCTCCTCTAGGGTTCTTGTATTGCAATTCAAAGTTGTATGTTCAATAGTTAAAACATAGATCCAAAGTAGGTTGCATGTGAACTTAGGAATTGTTTTTCTAGTTTATTTGTTTTACCTAAAACCCTTCAGTGGTATCAGAGCCATTGTTGTTTTAAATTGAATTGCTACAATTGTTGAATTGCAAATTAGGGTTTATAGCTATTAAACCCTAAAGGCCAAATTTTCGATTTCTAGGGTTTTGGATCAAAGGGTTTTTTCGAAAACCCTAGCCTCCAAAGAACCCTAATCGAAATTAGGGTTAGGGTTTTGAAAACCCTAGCCTCCTCCCTTGTAAATTTCGAAATATGCTAGAGGATAACTAGGGTTTCTTGTTTTTTGGATAATTGTTACTTAATTAGATTAATTGGATAATTATCCTTACCCTATTTTTCGAAATTAGAGGGATAAGGATTAGGATTAAATTAATTGATTAATTTAATTAGATAATCCTTACAAGATTTAATAATTTGATTAATAGTTAATTAATAGATAAATATTAAATCTAGTGAATTGGTTTATTTAAATTTGAATTTAACAGCTTAAATTTCGAAATTTATATAAACCCTTGAAGTTTTAAAAAGTTTTAAAACACACCTTATATATATATTATAATTAAAGGTTTAATATTATATGTATAAGAATATGGTCAGTCAAATCGCTAGTATGCCTCATTCACGAAGCTAATCTATAAGGGGGGTATAAGGAAACTGCCTATAAAATGGTAGTTGAATGGGTGTCCACTCTCACCCACCGCTTCCTTGATTAGTGGAGGGTCGTTAGCAGAACGGATTTGATAGGACAACTACTTCTCATTAAAAGTATAATGATATTAAAGAAAGTACTAGAACATTATTTTCAAAATCCCAACTCTAGTTACTTTAGGAAAAATGTGAAAAGTATGCTAATCCATGAAATTGCACATTATGCTTTATTGGTCGTTAGTGGAGCGTGTGTGGTTAACCAGCACACTAAAAGGCACTAATAAAGAGTAGCAATGGGTATCTCATAATTGTCATTTTGATGGAGCGTGTGTGGTTTACCAGCACATCAATAGTTAATGATAAAGACAATGAGGTTACCAAGCACATTTGCATGGTTATTCACATCTTGTTTGTGATCCTCGGCATCCCAGTCACAAATAGAAGAGCATAATCTGAGAATAAAACATGCCATTGAATAGTTTCAATGTATCTCAAAAGAATTAGGAATTTCACTTCGTTTGTTTCGTCTAATGGTGGAATTGGTGAATCGTCATTCACCTACCTTTATGAAATTTGCACTTGGATCTCGGCATCCCATTTCTAAGTTGTGAATCTTCATAGTTGGATCCTAACCTTGATATTATATCTTTGGGTTATTCTATTAAGGTATCTTGAAATCTAACTAAAACTTTCTTTCTTTTCAGATGTCTACTCCTGGAAACACTTCTGCTTCGTCCTCCTCCAACCAAAACTTCTCTTTGCTCAATATATGCTCCAAAGTCGTTATGGATGGCTCAAACTATAACGATTGGATGCGCAACATCAAGATGGCTCTTCGTTTCGAGAACAAAGAATATGTTCTTGAAAAGGAGCTCAAAGAGCTTGATGAGAATGAAGCTACTCCTGAAGATCTTGCTGCCTACAAGAAACATTACGATGATGCTACCAAAGTGGCATGCATCATGGTGGCAACTATGTCCCCAGAACTGCAGAGGTACTATGAGGACTACTGGCCTTTCGAGATGAACAAGGACCTTATGGAAAAGTACCATAAGCGAGCTCGTCAAGAAAAGTTCGAAGTAGTCAAGTCACTCATGGCTTGCAAGATGAAAGATGGGGAGTCAGTTGTGTCACATGTGCAAAGAATGCAACGCTACATAGAGCGTTTGGTCAAGCTCAATATTCACTTTGATGAGGAATTGGCCATTGACATGGTCTTGAACTCACTTCCTGAATGTTATGGTCAGTTTATTCTAACTTACCATTTGAACAATACTGAGCAGACCTTGGCCCAATTGCACAACTTGTTGCAGACAGCTGAGGCAGGGATGAAAGGTAAAAGTATACCCTCCACACCTGCTAGTGCCCCTGTTTTGGCTATTGGACAGGGAAAGGGGAAAAAGAGGAAAGGTCCTCCCAAGCAAAACTGGAAGAGCAAGGCTCAAGCTGGGTCATCTAGTAATGGCCCAAAGGCTAAGCCCAATGGTTCCACTCCCCATGTTTCTGATCCAAAAGAGGCATTTTGCTTTTACTGCAACCAAAAGGGGCATTGGAAGAGATCTTGCCCACAGTATCTGCAAGATATCAAGGATGGCAAAGTGAAGCCATCTTCGGCAGGTATTTACACTATTTCTGCTAATAACTCATTATCTTCTCGTTCATGGGTCCTTGATACAGGATGTGGTTTTCATATCTGTTCTGATTTGCAGGGTCTAAAGGAAAGTGAGGAGATAGAGCGAGGAAGGATAAACCTGATCATGGGAAACAGAAAGTCTTCACCAGTAACCAAGATCGGAGTTTATCAGCTTCTGCTTAGTAATGATGTTAGATTAGATTTAATAAATTGTTGCTATTCGTCTGAGATGACGAGAAACATTATTTCATTTCATGCATTGTTCAGACAAGGTTTTACATATTCTTTTAATGATTTGAATGGTTCAATTTCTGTTTATAAGAATGGTGTTTTTATGTTTGAAGCTTTGCCTTGTAATGGTGTGTATGAAACAGTGACTTGTATTGATAGCCTAGGAAATAGTGTACTTAATATTGACTTGTCTAATAGTGTAGACAAGGCATGCTTGTGGCATTGTCGTCTTGGACACATTAACAAGAAACGCATAGCCCAACTCCAAAAGGATGGAGTGTTGGAATCATTTGACCTAAAGTCAGATGATATGTGTGAGTCTTGTCTTTTGGGAAAGATGACAAAATCACCATTCACAGGGTCTTGTGAAAGAGGTGAAGGTCTGTTGGATCTCATACACACGGATGTGTGTGGACCCTTCAGATCAACTACAAGAGATGCTAATCGATTCTATGTGACCTTCATTGACGATTATAGCAGATATGGATATATCTACTTGATCAAGCATAAGTCAGAAACTTTTGAAAAGTTCAAAGAGTTTAAGCATGAAGTCGAAAATCAATTGGGCAGAAAGATAAAGATACTTAGATCCGATAGAGGCGGGGAGTATCTTAGTATCGAGTTTAACGACTATCTGAAAGAATGTGGGATAGTCTCACAATTGACTCCTCCTAGGACACCACAGTTAAATGGTGTAGCTGAGAGGCGCAATCGAACCTTGTTAGACATGGTTCGTTCTATGATGAGTCGGGCTTCGCTTCCTATTCACTTCTGGGGGTATGCCTTAGAGACAGCCGCCCACATCCTCAATCTTGTCCCTACAAAGAAGGTTGCCAAAACACCTCACGAAATGTGGACAGGGAAAGTTCCCTCGTTAGCACATATTAAAGTCTGGGGTTGTGAAGCTTTCGTAAGACGAGAGACTCACGACAAGCTAGCAGCTAGAAGTGAGAAATGTGCTTTCATTGGTTACCCAAAGCAGTCTTTTGGATATTTGTTCTACAGGCCTAGTGAGAACGTGGTCTTTGTAGCACGAAGAGGAGTCTTTCTTGAAAGAGAGCTCATATTCAAAGAGGACAGTGGGAGCACTATTGACCTTGAAGAAATTCAAGAGTCAGCCAATGAAGGAACCTTAGATGACACTAGCACTCAACCAGAGGAAACAGTTCCTGTTGAACCAATTGATAACTCATTACCTCTTAGAAGATCCACTAGGGTGAGTGTGCCACCTGAGTTGTATGGTTTTCATATTACTTCAGATGGTGACACATTCATAAGTGACAGAACACTGGTAAACTTAGATGAACCAGTCACTTATAAGGAAGCAATGGCAGGCCCAGAGGCTTCCAAGTGGAAAGAGGCAATGGACAGCGAGATTAAGTCCATGTATGACAACCAAGTTTGGAATTTGGTTGATAGTGCACCAGGTCGCAAGACAGTTGGGTGCAAATGGATCTTCAAGAAGAAGACAGACATGGATGGGAATGTGCATACATTCAAGGCTCGACTGGTTGCAAAAGGTTTTACTCAAACCCCAGGGGTTGACTATGATGAGACTTTTTCGCCAGTGGCTAAGATTAAATCTATTAGGATATTGCTCGCCATAGCTGCCTTTCATGATTATGAAATCTGGCAGATGGATGTCAAAACTGCTTTCCTTAATGGGAAGTTGGCTGAAGATGTTTACATGAGTCAGCCAGAGGGTTTTGTTGATGCAAAGTTTCCCAATAGAGTGTGCAAGCTTGAGAAATCCATTTATGGATTGAAACAAGCATCTCGCAGTTGGAATCTTTGCTTCCATGAGAAAGTCAAAGAGTTTGGTTTCTCTAGAAGTGAAGATGAGTTTTGTGTGTATATCAAGGCTAGTGGGAGTATAGTAACTTTTCTGGTGTTATATGTCGATGACATATTACTCATTGGTAACGACGTTCCAACCTTGAAAGAGGTTAAGTCTTGGCTTGGAAAGTGTTTTGCAATGAAAGACCTTGGAGAAGCTGCCTATATTCTTGGGATTAGAATATTGAGAGATAGAAAGAAGAGACTAATTGGACTTAGTCAGAGCACATACTTGGATAAGGTACTAAAGAGGTTTAGTATGGAAAACTCCAAGAAGGGAGAGCTACCTATCCAGAGCAATACCAAATTGAGTAAGACTCAATGCCCGAGTACAGATGTTGAAATAGATGACATGAGTCGTGTACCTTATGCTTCCGCTGTCGGATCGATCATGTACGCTATGACATGTACTCGCCCTGATGTGGCATTTGCTTTGAGCATGGTCAGTCGCTATCAGGGAAACCCAGGTAGAGCTCATTGGGTAGCAGTTAAGAATATACTCAAGTATTTGCGAAGGACAAAGGACTGGGTCCTTGTGCTTGGTGGCAGTGATACTTTGAGAGTAGATGGTTACAGTGATGCCAGCTTTCAGACGGATAGAGATAACTTCCGTTCTCAGTCAGGCTGGGTGTTTTTACTGAATGGAGGAGCAGTTACTTGGAAGAGTTCCAAGCAAAATACGGTGGCTGATTCTACTTGTGAATCAGAGTACATTGCAGCAAGTGAAGCGTCGAAAGAAGCAGCTTGGTTGAGGAACTTCATCGGGGATCTCGGAGTTGTTCCAACCATCCAGGAGCCTATGGAACTGTTCTGCGATAATGAAGGAGCGGTTGCCTTGACAAAGGAACCAAGAGATCATGGTAAGACCAGACATATCGACAGAAAGTACCATTTCATCAGACATAGAGTAGAAGAAGGCCATCTTATAGTAAAGAGGGTGTCATCTGAAGATAACCCATCAGATCCTCTCACAAAGGGTCTGAGTAGGGCTAAGCATATTCAGCATGCTCGGAGCATAGGACTGAAAGATGATATTAGTTTTAGTAGTTAGATTAGTCTTTGAAACTTGTAACAAAGTAAATGTAATTGACTTTTGGTGATTAAATAATAAAGTATTATTTATAAGTTTGGCTACTACCTTTTGTCGATTGTTTATTATTGTGTTTCATTTTTGCATGTTTTACTTCCTGAATAATGAGATTATTCAAACTCCACAGTCGCTCGTACTCTTGGAAGTAAGTAGTGAATTAAGACTGTCATGAATTGGATTGCAGATTGTCTAAGGATAGACATGGCAATAGAATTGCTGCAATGTTCATGAGTACTCAGAAATTGAGATTTGAGTATTGGATAAACCCTCGCTCAGAGTATTACTTCATGGAATTCATCACGAGTAATACTGAGACGATAATATCTTATAATCTTGAAACGAAGATATATGAGTTGTAATTTACAAGTCGGTTGTGCATTGGTGATACGAAAACGCATCAGTAACTTGGTGTTATAAAACGTATTGTCATGCATAATTTGATGAGTAAAAGATACAAGCATATGAGTCAACGTTTATTCGTTCCTTTTGCCCTAACAGGAAAAGCGATATCTGTGGGCCCCTCGATGATTTGGTGTTGACTTATGTGCTGGGCCCAGCCAGGACTAAATTGATGTGTTCGATTAGAAGTCCTACATCATCACAAATCAGGAATCGGGAAACATAGATTCTGGACAAAGAGATTGATTACATTCCATGTCTTATGTCTAGGGATATCCAGCAGAACGAAGGATTATATGATCACTTATCTTAGGACACGTAACTGACTGGGTCAGAGTTCGGCAGCAGCTTTTGGAAGCTACAATTTGCTGGTCAAATTTAGAAGGCATACTAGCAATTATAGTTACAGACTTATCCAAGTGGGAGACTGTTGGATTAGGTGTCTAAGCCCATAACTATAATTGGTATGTACTTGAATTGACAGCAGCACAGTCCTTTTGGGTTGCCCTCAACCTAGCAACTGGACAAGGAAATTATGAAAGGAGAGATATTAATTTATAAGATTAATAAATTAATATATATATAAATGATTTATTAATATGTTAATGGATTAATATATTAATTAGAAATCATTATGTTTAATTAATTGTTAGCCATAAATTAATCAGAATTGATTTTGGGGTTAAAAGAATTAATTATAAGGTACAGGGACTAGTTTGCAATTATCTAATAGTTGAGTGGAAGGCTCTAGAACCCCCTTGGAAGAGGGTGGACGAAATCTTTAGGGGAAACCCTAATAATTTCGTCCATAGGGGCTTGGATAAGGCCCTTGGGTTTGCTTAGGCCCTAAGCAAAGGATAACTAGGGTTTCCCTTAAACCCTAGATCCCTCAGCTATATAAGGAGCCTCCTGGTTCATGTTTTTGGACACTCTTTCTTTTGAAGAAACCCTAAGGCCGAGATTTTGCATACTCCCTCTCCTCTCTCTCTCTCTTCTACTTTCCTTCTTGCTAGTTTGGGTGTGACTCCATTAGAGGCATTACACTTGTGGTGCTAAAGCTTCCAAGAAGATCAAGATCAAGATCAAGGGAATATCAATTGTTTGCTATAACAATTGAAAGGTATGTAAACCCTAAACCCTAGTTTACTATTTTCGATAATAGCCTCTCTCCTCTAGGGTTCTTGTATTGCAATTCAAAGTTGTATGTTCAATAGTTAAAACATAGATCCAAAGTAGGTTGCATGTGAACTTAGGAATTGTTTTTCTAGTTTATTTGTTTTACCTAAAACCCTTCAGATATCTGGGAGTAAGAGGGGCCGCACTTGTGGTAAGTGCAACAAGGTTCATGAGGGTCCTTGTCGATCTACTTTTGGGTGCCACAAATGTGGCAAGGAGGGGCATTACGCCAAGGACTATCGCTAGTAGGTTCCCGCGCCAACCATCATGATTTGTTATCAATATGAGCATGTTGGTCATATTAAGGCCAACTGTACTTTGCTCACCGTGGAACCGGCACAGGCTCCAGTGCCAGCTACTTTGAGGATCACCGATGGGCGCCAGGGTAAGGCGGAGTCCCCAAGGGTTCGAGGTCGCGCTTTTCAGCTCACAGCAGAGGAGACCAGGGCGGCGCTAGACATCGTTACTGGTATGTTTCCATTTATTACCCTGTTAGTTATTTTATGGTATGCTTGTGCTTATGTTTCTGATAGGTACATTCTTAGTGAACTCTTTGCCCACTCTTGTGTTATTCGACTCGGGCTCGAGTAGGTCCTTTGTATCTCAGTCTTTAGTAGGGATTTCGATATGACTATTGGCGAGATGGAGTGTCTGTTGTGGGTTTCTATCACCAACGAACATGGGATTTCTGCATCCATAGTGTATCTAGGTTATGTCTAGGAGATCTTCGGGGTTCCATATCTGATTGATTTCATTCCTATCCCCATGGGGGATGTATGCGTGATAGGAGGAATGGATTGGTTGAGCAGGTTTGATGCTATTATAGACTGCGAGGGTCAGCGAGTGGTAGTTCGAACTCCAAGTGGGGGAGAACTGGTCATCTATGGACAAGGTACCAAGATTGGGTCAGGGTTTTGTTCGGCGGCCAAGGCTCGACAGTATATTCAAAACTGTTGTATGGGTTATCTTGTCTTGTGGTTGATACACGGGTTAGGGAGTAGGCATCAGTTTCAGATGCGCTAGTTGTTAGGGAGTTTGCTGATGTGTTTCCGTAGGAGTTACCTTGTGTGCCTATCGAGAGGCAGGTGGAGTTCAGGATTGACCTAGTGCCAAGTGCAGCTCCGAATGCCAAGGCGCCATACCGATTGGAACCTCCTGAGATGAAGGAGTTGTCCTCTTAACTTCAGGAGCTTCTAGATATGCAGTTCATCCGACCGAGCAGTTCGCCGTGGGGAGCACTGATATTGTTCATCAAGAAGAAGGATGGGTCACACCCGATGTGCATTGATTACCGGGAGTTGAACAAGTTGATGGTGAAGAACTATTATCCCATTCCGCGGATTGACGACCTCTTTGATCAGTTGCAGGGTGCATCTTGGTTCTCCAAGATCGATCTGATGTTGGGGTATCATCAGGTGAGGGTTAGAGAGAAGGACGTAGAGAAAACTGTGTTTTGGACTCGTTATGGTCATTACGAGTTTATGGTGATGCCATTTGGGCTCACCAATGCATCTGTGGTGTTTATGGAGTTGATGAATCGGGTATGCAAGCCGATACTCAACCGCTCAGTTATTGTTTTTATTGATGATATCTTGGTGTATTCCAAGATCAGAGAGCAGCACAAGGAACACCTTCGATAGCTTTTGAGAGTATTGAGGCGGGAACGGTTGTATTCCAAGTTCTCGAAGTGTGAGTTGTGGTTACGAGAGGTCCAGTTCCTGGGGCATCTCGTTAACCAAAACGGGATTTTGGCCAATCTCGCCAAAATTGAGGCTATGATGGAGTAGGAGGTTCCAAAGTCCCCTTCAGGAACCAAAATTTTCTTGGGTCTAGCAGGATATTATCGGAGATTTATTCAAGATTTCTCCAAGATTGATGTACCCCTCACTCGTCTGACAAGGAAGGGCGTGGATTTTCGATGGGGCCCTGAGTAGCAAACGGCGTTTGAGACACCGCGGCAAAGATTATGTGAGGCCATAGTGTTTACCCTTCCGGAGGGTGTCAAGGATTTCGTTACATTCTTAGTGAACTCTTTGCCCACTATTGTGTTATTCGACTCGGGCTCGAGTTGGTCCTTTGTATCTCAGTCTTTAGTAGGGATTTCGATATGACCATTGGCGAGATGGAGTGTCCGTTGCGGGTTTCTATCACCAACGAACATGGGATTTCTGCAGCCGTAGTGTATCTGGGTTATGTCTAGGAGATCTTTGGGGTTCCTTATCTGATTGATTTCATTCCTATCCCCATGGGGGATGTATGCGTGATAGGAGGAATGGATTGGTTGAGCAGGTTTGATGCTATTATAGACTGCGAGGGTCAGCGAGTGGTAGTTCGAACTCCAAGTGGGGGATAACTGGTCATCTATGGACAGGGTACCAAGATTGGGTCAGGGTTTTGTTCGGCGGCCAAGGCTCGACAGTATATTCAAAACTGTTGTATGGGTTATCTTGTCTTGTGGTTGATACACGGGTTAGGGAGCAGGCATCAGTTTCAGATGCGCTAGTTGTTAGGGAGTTTGCTGATGTGTTTCCGTAGGAGTTACCTTGTGTGCCTATCGAGAGGCAGGTGGAGTTCAGGATTGACCTAGTGCCAAGTGCAGCTCCGAATGCCAAGGCGCCATACCGATTGGAACCTCCTGAGATGAAGGAGTTGTCCTCTTAACTTTAGGAGCTTCTAGATATGCAGTTCATCCGACCGAGCAGTTCGCCGTGGGGAGCACTGATATTGTTCATCAAGAAGAAGGATGGGTCACACCCGATGTGCATTGATTACCGGGAGTTGAACAAGTTGATGGTGAAGAACTATTATCCCCTTCCGCGGATTGACGAACTCTTTGATCAGTTGCAGGGTGCATCTTGGTTCTCCAAGATCGATCTGATATTGGGGTATCATCAGGTGAGGGCTAGAGAGAAAGACGTAGAGAAAACTGTTTTTTGGACTCGTTATGGTCATTACGAGTTTATGGTGATGCCATTTGGGCTCACCAATGCATCTGTGGTGTTTATGGAGTTGATGAATCGGGTATGCAAGCCGATACTCAACCGATCAGTTATTGTTTTTATTGATGATATCTTGGTGTATTCCAAGATCAGAGAGCAGCACAAGGAACACCTTCGAGAGCTTTTGAGTGTATTGAGGCGGGAACGGTTGTATTTTAAATTATCGAAGTGTGAGTTGTGGTTACGAGAGGTCCAGTTCCTGGGCATCTCGTTAACCAAAACGGGATTTTGGCCGATCTCGCCAAGATTGAGGCTATGATGGAGTAGGCGTTTCCAAAGTCCCCTTCAGGAACCAGAAGTTTCTTGGGTCTAGCAAGATATTATCGGAGATTTATTCAAGATTTCTCCAAGATTGATGTACCCCTCAATCGTCTGACAAGGAAGGGCGTGGATTTCCGATGGGGCCCTGAGTAGCAAACGACGTTTGAGACACCGCGGCAAAGATTATGTGAGGCCATAGTGTTTACCCTTCCGGAGGGTGTCAAGGATTTCGTTGGATTTTGTGATGCGTCCATCACAGGTTTGGAGGCGGTCCTTATATAGAGGGGGCGAGTGATCGCGTATGCTTCTCGACAACTAAAGTCGCATGAGGCACGAGATCCTATCATTATGTGGAGTTGGGGGGTAGTAGTGTTTGCCCTCAAGATTTGGAGACATTATCTGTATGGGGTCCGGTGTACCGTCTACACTGATCACAAGAGTTTGAGGTATCTCATGGACTAGCCAAACCTGAACATGAGGCATCGCAAATGGAATGATGTGGTCAAGGATTATGACTGTGAGATCCTTTACCATCCGAGTAAAGCAAATGTGGTCATGGATGCTTTGAGCCGCAAGTCGGCTGGATCTTCGGCTGGGGGTATGTGTATGAGGATATCCATTAATTCTCCACTTTTGGATTTGGTCAGAAGGGCACATGTAGAAGGAGTCAATAAGGAGAACTGGAAACTGGAGAGGATCAGAGGCGAGATCTACAGATTTGTCACCGATAGTCTGGGATTGTTGACCTGGTGTGGTCGCGTATGGGTTTCGGAGGCCGCATGGCAAGCTGCAGCCTTTGGAAGTTACCATGTGTAAGTGGGAACATATCACCATGGATTTTATCACCAAGCTACCGAGGACTGCCAAGGGTTTTGATGCTATCTGGGTCTTCATGGATCGATTGACCAAGAGTGCCCACTTTTTGGCCATCCAGGAGAGCTCCTCGGCCGAGAAATTGGCCGATGTGTATGTTTGTGAGATTATTCTTCGTTAGGGGGTGTAGGTTTCCATTATATCAGATCGAGATGTTCGGTTCACTTCACGATTGTGGCAGAAGTTCCATGAGGAACTGGGTACAAGGCTACATTTCAACACTGCTTATCATCTGCAGACTGAAGAGCAGAGTGAGCGGAACATCCAGACACTTGAGGATATGTTGCGGGCTTGTGTCATAGATTTTGGTGGAAGTTGGGATTCCTACCTACCTCTTACGTAGTTTTCCTACAACAATAGTTATCACTACAACATTGGTGCACCACCATTCAAGCTTCTGTATGGTCAGAGATGTCGTACCCCAGTTTGTTGGGGGGAGGTTGGTCACAGAGTCATGGTAAGGACTGAGGTAGTCCTCCAGACCACATAGATCATCCAGTAGATTAGGCAGAGATTGCAGACAACCCAGAGTCGGCAGAAGATCTATATCGATCGGCGTCTGTTAGAGTTGGAGTTTCAGGTCGATGATATGGTACTACTGAAGGTATCGCACTGGAAGGGTGTAATACGCTTCGAGAAGAGGGAGAATCTGGATCCCTGGTATATTGTACCGTTCCGTGTGATCGCCAAGGTAGGTCGGGTGGCCTACCGATTGGATTTACCGAGTGAGCTCACTCAGATCCACAACACTTTCCATGTTTCGCAGTTGTGGAAGTTCATGTTGGAAGAAGAGGCAGTGGTCCATTTGGATGATATTCAGGTCAATGAGCGCCTTAATTATATTGAGAGGCCGGTAGCAGTGGTTGAGAGAAAGATGAAGCTCCTACACAACAAGGAGATACCTTTGGTAAAGGTTCAGTGGCAACATCGGAAAGGCTCCGAGTAGACCTGGGAGCCAGAGGCGGAGATGCGAGAGCATTATCCTGAGTTATTCGCAACATCAGAATTTGAGGACAAAGACTAGTTCAAGTGGGGTGTTGGGTTTAAAGGGTTGCGCCATTGGGCCTTAGTAGTTCGGTCCATTATGTACTCTCGGTTTGGGCCTGGCCAACCATGTTAATCTTTCTAGGGTTTAGTATATAAAGTGCATGCATGCATCCTTGTCATTAACACTTTTCATTATTATCATATTAATTGTACTGTAAACCCGAGCATACCTCTACAGTGGAAGTTCTTAATCGAGCTCTTCTGAGTTGTGACTATATTTTAATCATTCGACATACGGTTGATTCATTGTGTGTTCTAGTGTTTGTTATACTTATTGATTTATCTGTTAAAGATCTAATCGATCTAAAGAGTATTCAACTCATCAATTGGTATCAGAGCAGGAGACTGTGTAATCCATACGAATCTCTTCTGTTGAAGAAGGTTTTAGGGTTTTCCGCTATTATCGTTTTCTGCTAGAACCGTCATTCTTCATTGACACAGTTCTTAGTCTTCGATCATACCCTAACTTTGTTTACTAGTCTGATCATGAACAGGTTTCAAAACAAAATCATCATGTCTCTTGACGATTCACAAACGAACCCAATCAACATCTCCAACAGTATCGGATCAACCACCACGATTCCTATCCTATATACTCAAGATTATGAAGTTTGGACGCATCACTTTGAAGACTATGTGATTGGTTCAGAAGATAATGGATACTTAATCTAGGAAGCGATTACTATAGGTCCATTTGTTCACTCTGGCACAAACAGAACAGTCAAGACGCAAAAGGAGTACAACCAACTCATGGTTGATGTAAAGGATGTTCCTCAAGAAGAAAAGGAAAAGCTTGTGAGCAACATTAAAGCACTAAGAATGATCAGATTCGCCCTATAATCTGACACATTCCGATTGGTCAGTTCATGCACGACAGCAAAAGAGATATGGGTTAGATTGAAGGAGTTATATTCCACCGATGAGGATCTTGAGCATTCTATCAGAACTTTACTGCTTTCAGAGTTTTGAGACTTCAAGCAAAGACCAGAAGAGAAGCTCATTCAAGCCTTTGATCGTTTCAATCATCTTCTCAGCAAAATGATAAAGCATGGCATAGAAAGGAAAGTAATTAAGCAAAAGGTCACATTCATGAATGGCCTAAGAACCGAATGGATGGCGATGGTGTGTACAGTAAAAGCTCATGAACAATTCAAAGCTTACTCCTTGGCGAAGCTAGTGGGGATTCTAAAATCACACGAAAGTGCAGTGACCAAAGAAACGAATGTGGTTTCAAGCATGGTATCTTTAGCTCTCATATCAAAAGGAAAGAACGTGGCTGAAGAAGAAGAAGATTTAGATCTATCAGAATTTGATCTAACCAATGAAGAATATGCTTTGATGGTCTCTACTCCAAAGAAGTTCGTGCGTAGAAAGTTTCCTATCTCCAAGAACCGAAACTGGCAAGGAAGTTACAGTTTGGATAAAGCAAAGGAGGAATCGAAGAACTCTCCTCAGCATGAAGAACTGAAGAAGGATAGTAAGCTTGTTGGTGACTCTGGATTTGATTGTCACTTCTGCAAAGGCAAAAATCACTTTGCCAAAGATTGTGTCTTGAGAAAGATGTCAGAAAAGAACGAGAATGAAGATGATGAAGCCTACTACCTGCGAAAGCTAGAAGAAATAAAGAAGAAGAAAGCTGCTGCTAACAACACTATTAATGCTTTAATTGTGCAGGAAAATCTCGTGGACGATGAGTTTGGTGGTGTGGAAGTCTGGTCTACAGACTCTGAGGACGAAGAAGTTCGTAAGCCCATACATGGCAGGGCTTTCGTGGCGAAAGAAGCTGAAACTGAAGGTGCAGGGAAGTGCTTGATGGTGACTGTCGGAGTGTCACAGATGAGAGGCTATACTACTGATGGGAGTTGTGATGAAGCAATGGAGTGATAAGACAGATGCTTCGCTACCAAACCAGTGATGGGTTTTATGCATAAGAACAATCCTATGTGCTCATACAAACCCTAATGCTTGGATCTAGGTTTCTCTATTGTACATGCAATGAATCCAAGACTTGCAAACCCTAATCTAGCATACATAATATCAAAATAACATATAACATCAGATCTAGATGTTTACCTCTTCAATAGTAGCTTGAATCTCCTTCTCTTGAGCTTAGAATCATAAATGCAATTCCTCTAATGGATCACAAACACCACACAAGCAAGAAGGCAACTTTAAGAGAGAGGAGAGACAATGCTAAAATCGGCCCTAGGGTTTCTCTTGGGAACAAGTCGCCGAAAATTGAAGCCTTTGGGTCTTATTTATACTGTAGGGTGCTAGGGTTTCAGTCTAAACCCTAATGGATAGCTTAGCCACCAAGCAGCCCAAGGAACCTTCTGGAATAGGGCCCTTAGACGAAAATACGATGATCCCTCATCATAATTTCGTTCCCCCTTAGTCCATTAGGTTTCCCAACCCAAAACTCAACTATCACACATTTGACAATTTATGCCCCTTTATTTAATTAATCTCTTTTAGTCACCAAATTAATTCCTAATTAATTTATGACTAATACTAATTAAAAAAATATGATTTCTCCTTTAATATATTATTCTTATAATATATTAATAAACCATAATATCCTCTCTTTTTCCTTAAATTACCTTGTCAAGTTTCTTTGGTGAAGGCAACCCAAAAGGACCATGCATAACCGGGTCAAGTACATACCAAATATAGTTACGGGCTTAGACACTAATCCAACAGTCTCCCACTTGGATAAGTCTAGTAATTATATCTCACATACGACTTCAGGATCTGGTTAGAAATCGTAGCTCTTATACGCTTCTGTCAACTCTGATCAAAATCATGTCCTTCAGATAAGGGATCGTATAATCCTCTGTTCTAGATATCATGCCGACAATACTTGTTGTCCAGCATTTGTTTCTCGATCTCTTGATTTGTTCGACATAGAATTCAATTGAACACATCAACTTCATCTTGACCGGGCCCGACACATAAGTCAAACCAAATCATCGAGTGGCCAAGATATCGCTTTTATACTCTTAGTATAAAAGGAACAGAAAACTTCAACTTATATGCTTTTATTATCTACTAGTTAATTTACACACAATAATACGTTTTATAACATCAAGTTACTGATGCGTTTTCGTATTATCAATGCATAATCAACTAGCAAACAATAACCATATCTCTAGGTTTAAAGATTATATAATATTATCATCTTGCGATCACTTGTGATAACTTTCATGAAGTGATACTAGCAAGTGCGGGTTTATTCCAATGCTCAAATCATATTTCATAAGCACTCATAAACTTTGTAGCAAACCTTTGTAATGTCTAAAACCTTTTAGACAATCTACAAAAAAATTTATGACAATCTTCTTTCATATCTACTTCCAACATATGAGCGATTGTGGACTGTTCGAACAATCTTATTATTCAGGAAGTCAAAACATGCAAAATTGGAAATAACAGATAAATAATCAACACAAGACATTAACTTTCTTATAAATAATACACCTTTATTTAATCATCAAATGTTGAATACGAAATTATCCATTACAAATTTTCTACCTATCTAATCTAAACTAATATCGTCCTTTAGCCCAACGCTCCTAGCGTGCTTCAAATGCTTAACCCTACTCAGTCCCTTCGTAAGGGGATCTGCTGGGTTATCTTCTGACGATACCCTCTTCACAACGACGAGTCCCTCTTCTACCCGATGTCTAATAAAATGGTATTTCCTGTCGATATGTCGAGATCTGCCATGATCCCTTGGTTCCTTGGTCAAGGCAACCGCTCCTTCATTATCACAGAAAATTTCCATGGGCTCCTTTATGGATGGCATAACTCCAAGGTCTCCTATGAAGTTCTTCAACCATATAGCCTCCTTTGATGCTTCGCTTGCCGCAATGTACTCTGATTCGCACGTTGAATCAGCTACGGTCTGTTGCTTGGAACTTTTCCAAGTCACTGCTCCTCCGTTCAGGGTAAAGACCCAGCCTGACTGCGATCGGTAATTATCTCGATCCGTCTGAAAACTAGCGTCACTGTACCCTTGCACCCTTAAGTCATCACTCCCACTGAGGACTAGAAACCATTCCTTGGTCCTTCGTAGGTACTTAAGAATATTCTTGACAGCAATCCAATGCGCTCTACCAGGGTTCCCTTGATATCTGCTGACCATGCTCAAGGCGAAGGCCACATCAGGGCGAGTACAGGTCATAGCGTACATAATCGAGCCAACTGCGGAAGCGTAAGGACCTCGACTCATATCAGCTATCTCTGCCACTGTACTCGGGCTCTGAGTCTTACTCAGTTTGGTATTGCATTGAATTGGTAACTCCCATTTCTTGGAATTTTCCATACTAAAACGTTTTAGTACCTTTTCCAAGTATGTATCCTGACTAAGTCCTATCAGTGTCTTACTTCTGTCTCTCACTATCCTTATTCCCATAATATACGAAGCCTCACCTAGGTCCTTCATAGAGAAACACTTCCCAAGCCAGGACTTGACCTCCTTCAAGGTTGGGATGTCGTTTCCTATGAGCAGTATGTCATCGACATACAATACGAGGAAGCTCACTATACTCCCACTGGCCTTGACATACACACATGACTCATCTTCGTTTCGAAGAAAGCCAAACTCTTTGACCTTCTCGTCAAAACAAAGATTCCATCTGCGAGACGCTTGCTTCAATCCATAAATGTATTTCTCAAGCTTGCACACCCTATTGGGATGCTTCGCATCGACAAAACCCTCTGGTTGATTCATGTAAACATCCTCAGCCAACTTCCCATTTAGGAAAGCGGTTTTTACGTCCATCTGCCAGATTTCATAATCATGAAACGCAGCTATTGCGAGCATTACCCTAATAGACTTTATTTTAGCAACTGGCGAGAAGGTCTCATCATAGTCAACTCCAGGAGTTTGAGTAAAGCCCTTCGCGACCAATCGCGCTTTATAAGTGTGTACTTTCCCATCCATGTCTGTCTTCGTTTTGAAGATCCACTTGCACCTGACTGTCTTACGACCTGGTACATTATCAACCAAAATCCAAACTTTGTTGTCATACATGGACTGAATCTCGCTGTCCATTGCCTCTTTCCATTTAGCAGACTCTGGGCCTGCCATGGCTTCCTTATAGCTATTAGGTTCATCCAGATTTACTAGTGTACTATCACTAATAAACGTATCCTCGTTAGTAGTAATATGGAGACCATAAAACTGGGGTGGAACACTAACTCTATTGGAACGTCTAAGAGGTAAGGACTGGTCAATTGGTTCAACAGGAGTTTCCTCCTCAGGTTGAGCGCCAGTGTTAGAGGTTCCTTCATCTCCTGACTCTTGAAGCTCCTCAAGGTCAATCTGACTCCCAATGTCTCCTTGACTTATGAGTTCTCTCTCTCTGAAAACTCCTCTCCTAGCAACAAAGACAACATTGTCACTTGGTCTATAGAAGAGATAGCCAAAAGACTTCTGTGGATAGCCGATGAAATAACACTTCTCACTACGAGGTTCTAGCTTGTCGTGAGTCTCTTGTCTTACGAAAGCTTCACAACCCCAAACCTTGATATGTGCTAACGAGGGAGCTTTCCCTGTCCACATCTCGTGAGGTGTCTTGGCAACCTTCTTGGTGGGAACTAAGTTAAGGATACGGGCGGCAGTCTCTAAGGCATACCCCCAGAATGAGATTGGTAACGAAGCACGACTCATCACAGAACGAACCATGTCCAACAAGGTTCGATTACGTCTCTCAGCCACACCATTCAATTGTGGCATTCAAGGAGGCGTCAATTGCGAAACTATTCCACATTCTTTTAGATAGTCGTGAAACTCAAGACTTAGGTACTCTCCTCCTCGATGAGATCGAAGCATCTTCATTTTCCTGCCCAGCTGATTCTCCACTTCATTCTTAAACTCTTTGAACTTTTCAAAGGTTTCTGACTTTTGCTTGATTAAGTAGATATATCCATATCTGCTATAATCGTCTGTAAAAGTCACGTAGAAGCGACAAGCGTCCCTTGTGGTGGATCTAAAGGGTCCACATACATCTGTATGTATGAGATCCAATACACCCTCACCCCTTTCACACGAGCCAGTAAAGGGTGACTTGGTCATCTTCCCAAGTAAACAAGACTTACACACGTCATCGTCCCTAAGGTCGAATGACTCCAAGACTCCATCCTTTTGGAGTTGGGCTATGCGTTTCTTGTTAACATGGTCAAGGCGACAATGCCACAAGCATGCTTTGTCCAAACTTGTGGACGAATCAATATTCAAAACATCATTTCCTAAATTATCTATAATTAACACAGATTCATAAATCCCATTACAAGGTAATGCATTGAAATAAAAGACACCATTCAAATAAGCATTAGAACCATTACTATTATCAAACGAATATCTGAAACCTTGTCTAAACAATCCATGAAAAGAAATGATGTTCCTTGCCATATCTGGCGAATAGCAACAATTATTTAAATCTAGTCCTAACCCATTACTCAACACTAAGGAATAAACTCCGATCTTGGTTACTGGTGAAGAATTCCTGTTTCCCATGATCAAGTTTATCCTTCCATGCTCCACTTCCCTACTTTTTCTTAGCCCCTGCAAATCAGAACAAATGTGGTAACCACATCCAGTATCAAGGACCCATGAAGTAGCAAGTGATGAGTTATTAGATTTAATTAAATACATACCTGCAAAAGTGGGCTTTATCTTCCCATCCTTAATGTCCTGCAAATATTTTGGGCAGCTTCGTTTCCAGTGGCCCTTCTGGTGGCAATAGAAGCACTCTGCTTCCTTGGGGTCAGAAGAGGGCTTAACAGAACCTGCTTTGGTCCCACTAGAAGAGGAACCATCTTGGGTCTTACCCTTATGGTGGCTCTTAGAAGGAGCCTTCCTCTTCTTTCCCTTTCCTTGGCCAATTGCCAACACAGAAGCAACTACAGTAGAGGATGATGCAATAAATTTGTCCTTGAGGTTGCTCTCAGCTGTCCTCAGGAGCCCTTGAAGCTTACTTAGGGTGAACTCTTCCTTATTCATGTGGTAGGTCATTCTGAACTGGTTGTAGCAGGAAGGCAAGGAGTGGAGGATGATGTCGATAGCCAAATCCTCATCAAACTTAACGTTAAGTTTGAGAAGACGATCAACATACCTTTGCATTCTTTGCAAATGAGCAGTTAGGGATTCTCCACTCCCCATCCTAGCGGTGATCATGTTGGTGATGATCTCATAGCGCTCTTGCCTCGCGCTCTGGTGGTACCTGTCCAGCAAATCTTGATGCATCTCATATGGATACATGTCCTCATAGGACTTTTGGAGTTCGAGGTTCATGGTGGCCAACATGATGCAATGAACTTTCGTTGCATCACACTCATAGGCCTCAAAGGCGGCCATCTCTTCAGGAGTAGCTTCTTCTGGGTTGATCTCTTCTAGTTTCTCGTCGAGGACATATTCTTTGTCCTCGTAGCAAGTTATCATGCGAATGTATCTCATCTACTCGTTGAAGTTTGAGCCATCAAATGTCACCTGTTGACACAATTCATCAACGAGAATGACCCATAAGTGTTGTTGTTTGCATTTGCGTTAGACATCTGAAATAGAAAGAAACAAAGTTTGATTAGAAATGAATCCCCAATTAAACACCCAAATGAGAAATTAGGGCTAGGATCCAACAACATTATTTACAACTTAGAAAAGGGATGCCGTAATCTAAAAGTAAATAATTTGAAGCTAAGTGAATGTCGATTCACTAATTTTCACCATGAAAAACGAAAAAGAGATTAAGTTTTAAATGTATTTGAAAATTCCTAGATTTCTTTTGAGATTCATTGAACATTTCAATGGCATGTTTAAATCTCGATATGCACTTCAAATTTGCGACTGGGATGCCGAGGATCGCAAACAAGTTGTGAATAACCATGCGAATCAACATGGTGCACCCAATGTCTCTATCACCTAATCAATGTGCTGGTTAGCCACGCACGCTCCATTGATCTATGATAAACATCGACCCACCCTTTGTCACCAATGTCAATCCTAAATTAGTGTGTCGGTTAGCCGCGCACGCTCCACTAACGTTTGACAGGGGTACAAAGTGTAATTCCATGGAATAGCATCATTTTCACATTTTACCCTAAAGTAACTAAGATTGGGAATTTGAAAACATTGTAGTTACTTTGCAATATTCATTATACTTGTAATGAGGAATTAGGTGCCCTATCCTATCCGTTCGGCTAACGACCCTCCACCAGTCAAGCAAACGGTGGATGTGAGTGTACATCCATTAAGCGCCATTTTATAGGCAGTAACCTTATACCCACCTTATAGACTGGCTTCGTGAATGAGGCCTACTAGCGATAAGACTAGCTTATTCTTATACATATATATTAATTAATCTTGTAATAATATAATAGTATAGGGTTGAATTTTAAACTTGTAAAATTCTAAGGGTTTGAAATTTAAATCATTCAAAATTAAACTTTTAATCACAAAATTTAAATTTCAAAACTTGAGGACAAGTTTTGAACTTTTCAAAACACAAGGGATCAAATAACAAATAATATAAATCAAACAATTAATTTAGTGATTATCTATATTTAACCTAATTCAATTTCTTGCAAGATAAGTTACCCAATTAATTTAAATAATCAATTTTAATCATATAAGGAATTTATTATCTAATCAGTTGGTAAATATCTTTTGTTTTTGGCAAGGATAGTCTCACAAAATCATTAAAATTCGAATTTTATCAGTAAATACAGATTAGGCAACTATTCCATAGCAAAAACAGCAAGAAATCCCGATATTTCCTCTGTCAGACGATCCGACTCGTCGAATCACTCATGGACTCGCCGAGTAGGACCGACTCGCCGAGTCCAGTCGAATAGAAGCCAAAAAAACGATTTCAGCATGTAAACAGTTAAAGCATCACATACAACAGAAACCAATCAAGGCTTTGATACCACTGATGGGTTTTATGCATAAGAACAATCCTATGTGCTCATACAAACCCTAATGCTTGGATCTAGGTTTCTCTATTGTACATGCAATGAATCCAAGACTTGCAAACCCTAATCTACCATACATAATATCAAAATAACATATAATGTCAGATCTAGATGTTTACCTCTTCAATAGTAGCTTGAATCTTCTTCTCTTGAGCTTAGAATCACAAATGCAATTCCTCTAATGGATCACAAACACCACACAAGCAAGAAGGCAACTTTAAGAGAGAGGAGAGACAATGCTAAAATCGGCCCTAGGGTTTCTCTTGGGAACAAGTCGCCGAAAATTGAAGCCTTTGGGTCTTATTTATACTGTAGGGTGCTAGGGTTTCAGTCTAAACCGTAATGGATAGCTTAGCCACCAAGCAGCCCAAGGAACCTTCTGGAATAGGGCCCTTGGACGAAAATATGATGATCCCTCATCATAATTTCGTTCCCCCTTAGTCCATTAGGTTTCCCAGCCCAAAACTCAACTATCACACATTTGACAGTTTATGCCCCTTTATTTAATTAATCTCTTTTAGTCACCAAATTAATTCCTAATTAATTTATGACTAATACTAATTAAATAAATATGATTTCTCCTTTAATATATTATTCTTATAATATATTAATAAACCATAATATCCTCTCTCTTTCCTTAAATTACCTTGTCAAGTTGCTTTGGTGAAGGCAACCCAAAAGGACCATGCATAACCGGGTCAAGTACATACCAAATATAGTTACGGGCTTAGACACTAATCCAACAACCAGTTGGCGAGCAGATCAACGAATGCGACCAGTTGATCAAGAAGGTACAATAAATACTAGAATCATTAAAAATCCCTGTCACAAACTATGAAAAAGAACTGAACGAATTAAAATCTAAATTTTCTAGTTTAAGTGGTACTTTAATACAGAATCGCTTAACAAACTCTAACCTAATTGATCAACTCAGCAGGGTGTCTTCGAAGAGTGAGGAGAGACGGATCTGGATAGAGCAAAAGGAGAACGAGTTAGTTAGGATTAAGGATGAGACAATTTATTTGCAAAGGGATAATTTAAAGCTTTTAAAACAGAGAAATGTTTTTTGTTTAATTGTTAAACGTTTATATTCGAATATTACCCAATTGCATCTGAATTGTGAAATAGGCAAGAAAATTCATAGTATGATTCTGCCCTTCCTTGAATTTAAGGAGGATGAAATTGATGCTCATGTATATAACTGTGAAGCCGTTGTATATTCTGATGAAATTTCTCCAGCATACAAAATTGGTCTTGATAAATCGAGTCCTTCATCAAGTCCAAAGACCATAAGGACATGCTTAAGAACCTTTTGGACGAAAATGACAAATTAAAAATTAAAACCGAAACCATGCAGAAGTTTGACTCGTTGAATGCCAAGTTAAGTTCGGAAAATAAAATTGATGTTGAAAATACTTCTGAATTTAATGTGGATGATGATATGAGTGAAATATCCGTAGAGGATGAGGTGGACTGTTCTGAATTTGTCAAAAGCGAACCCGAACCTATCAAAAATCTCATTTCTGAAAATTCCGTTGAGTTCGCTTGTTTATCCCAGAATAAGTCCAGAATTCTTAAAGAAAAGGCTGTGGTATATCAAAAGGTTCAAACCACACCAAATCAGGTTTTTGCAGTTACAAGAGTCACACAGCAGCAAACAGTCGAGCTGACAGCAATAGTAAACGAGGACAATGCTGAAGGCTGTGAGGAGCATTTCTGGTCAGCTCCAATCGACAATGCTGATGAAATGGTTGGTCTGTCTGAGAAAACATCATGGAGGGTCAAAGGAAGATATGTGGCAGAACCACTCAACAAGCCTACACATTTTGATGTGCCAAGCACAAGTGGTACCAAAAAGATTCCAAGAGAACCAATCAAGGAGACAAGCGAAACCTCCTCGCTAGAGAGCGAAACTCGTGATGAAAGACCGAAACCCAAGGTTAATATCCATAAAACTCCAAAGCAGTGGTCAGAGCAGAAACATCAACGTAATAGGAGATATAAGAAGAATCTCTCTAAAAGGAAGCAGTTTTGGAAGTCCCAAAAACCTAATTATGTTCACTCAGATAAATCTTCACCCCTTACAGAAGAAGCAAAATCAAAGCGTAACTCTACTCCTTGTACTCAATGCCATTCCTGCAGTCAAGCGAACCGAAAGAGTAATTTCGGCTCCCAAAATGGAAGCAAACGAAACCAAAAGAGTGGTTTCGGTTCTCCATCTTCAGACGGAAAGAACCTAAAGCTAGGTTTCGCTCCTAAAACTCATCCCTCTCACTCAAAGCAAAATCCAAAAGTAGATATAAAGGGAAAAGGAAAGCTAGTCTCGGAAGATGAAAAGAAGACAAAGAAAACGCCTGCTAACTCTAGGAAATAGAACCAAAAGTTTGTGAACAATAAGAACACAATTCCAAAGTCTGAAGTTAAAGAAACAAAAGCTAACAAAATCAAAGTTTTCACAATTAAAAGAAAAGATGAAACCACCTTAATAAAACGAACTTTTTTGGTTGATTCTTCTCTTACTATTCCCTGTTCTGTAAAAGGCTCACAAGGACCCAAGAAACCTTGGGTTCCTAAATCTGCTTAATTTTTGCAGGTTATTCGTGACGAGCAGTTCGATGATGAATGGTATATTGACAGTGGCTGCTCACGTCACATGAAAGGGATAAGGGAAGAGCTACGGGAGTTTCAGGCTCTGAAGGATGGTGGATGTGTCAAGTATGGAAACAATTCTTTTGGCACAATAAAAGGCTATGGAATGATCACAAATGGAGATTTCTCGACCTGAAAGGTGGCATATGTAGAAGGCTTACAACACAATCTCATAAGTGTCTCGCAACTGGTGGTGGGAACAGGACTGAAGGTTTCGTTCGATGATGAAGGGTAAGAAATAATAGAAAAGAAGACCAAGAATGTTCTGCTGAAATCTCAAAGAAAAGGCGAAATGTATCCATTGAACCTTAATCCAATATGAGGGAAGCCATCTGTATGCCTACTAACGAAAGCACATTCTAACGAAAGTTGGCTATGGCACCAAAGGATCTCGCACCTCAACTTCAAAGACATCAACAAGCTAGTTCTTGGTGATCATGTGCGAGGACTTCCACTTCTCAAGTTTGACAAGGAACATTTGTGTGTTGCATGTGAAATGGGAAAGCAAAGCAGGAAAACTCATCCAACTCGTGGTAACACAAAGATCATCGAACCGCTTGAGCTCCTACATATTGATCTGTGTGGACCTCCGGCTATTGAAAGAATCAGTAGTAACAAAGATATACTTCTCATAGTTGATGATTTTTCTCATTTCACCTGGGTTTTCTTTCTTAAACAGAAATCAGAAGCAACGCCCAAGCTCAAAGTCTTTATAAAGCAAGTAGAGCTTTAACATTAACACCCCAAATTCCGGAGGTGCTATTGAAGGACTTAAAGTGTAAACTAAGGAAAGGGACTCGACGAGTAGGCATGCTTACTCGCCGAGTCGGAAAGGGAATCCGTCGCGGGTTAAGTGGCCAACTCGCCGAGTCGGTGGCTTAGACACGACGAGTTGGTGCTGAAGAGAGAAAAGCCTAATTCCAGGGGTTGTGCCCTATATAAAGCACATTATAACCCACCCTCAGCCTCTTTGCTACCCTTTTGAGATCCAGAAACACTAATTTTCGTGTGAGACTCCATTGTTGAGGAGATTGGAGCTTGGAAGAGGAATTTGGTGGAAGAAGCTTGAGAAATTAGAGGCTAGCATCAAGGGGCTTGTGTAGATCTGGAATCTACATCAGTTTGGGCACATCTCAGAGGTAAGGAGCCATTATCTTAAGCTATTTCCTTTTTGGTTCATCCTTGGTGGTTGATTTGGAGTTCCTTAGCTTGTTTGAGATCTATTTTGGGTTTGGAGTTTAGATCTGAGGTTTGCTACTCCAGATCTAGACTTGTGATGGCCTAGAATGTCATAAAGCTCCTGTCTAAGAGTTATTGGTGAAGCCCCTTTGTCATAAACCCTAGCCCTATAGTGTTTTGGGCTTATATCTCCTTGGTTTCACGTAAAGTTTGCAACTTGATGTGAGGGTTAGGCTGTAGAAGAGTGGATCTATGGATTGGAGCCCCTGCATGGCTCGAAAAGCCTCTGTATGGATTGAGAACTGAAGAGACTCGGCGAGTCACATGGGTGTACTCGACGAGTTGTATGAACATGTGCATGGACTCGGCGAGTTGGAAGAACAACTCAGCGAGTCTGTTGAAGATTGCCTTGGACTCGGCGAGTCTGTTCTTGGACTCGGCAAGTCTGGTCGTAGAACCCAACCTCTTGTGGTTAAAGCTTTGGTTTAGTGAGTCGGTTGGCGACTCAGTGAGTTGGGCAGGATGGGATTCCGAGATCGTTGAACTCGACGAGTCTTGGGGCGACTCGGCGAGTTGAGTCGTGTTATGGGAGTTTTCTGAGTATGAGAACTCGACGAGTCGACGGGTTGACTCGGCAAGTAGAGTCAACCAGGAAGGTTGACTTTGACTGAGGACTTTGACTTTGACCAAGAGTTGACCAGTTTGACTTCCAAGGGTATTTTGGTAATTTCGGTATTGGTTCTTTGGTAGTGTGCTGTGGTGAAGTTCGTGGCGGTGGTCGGAGCAGCTTGGTCGTATCTCTTCAGTCGGCAATTGCAGGTGAGTTATCCTCATTATATCGACAGGGTCTACGGCACCAAGGCCGACCCTTTATCGGATGGAAATCCGGGTATTGTTGTTATGTTATTGCTTTGCTAGATTTGCATCCTGGTATTTACGGTGGTGTTATGTTAGTGACCTGGTTAAGGTCGGTACCCGGTATATAGGGTAAAGTTATGTTAGTGACCTGGTTAAGGTCGGTACCCGGTATATAGGGTAATGTTATGCTAGTGACCAGATAGGTCGGAATCCTGGTTAGGATGTTGATATGCTATGTGATCTGTTAGACTGTTTGTCTCGTTAAGGATTTGTTATGTGATTAATTGTTTTATGTGCACATGGTTGTTTGATGGGGGTTGGGTTGAGGCGGGTACTGCTTTGTGCTGTAGGCCAACATACCCAGGGCGGGCCGGATATTCCGAAGGCCCAGCGAGCGGTCCGGATAGGCTGAAGGCCCCAAAAGGGCGGACCAGACGTGCCGAGGCTCGAAGAGTGGACCAGGCCGACTGAAGGCCCGGTGCGGGCGGACCAGTCATACTGTAGACTCGGAGAGTGGACCAGGTGGATTGAAGGCCCGGTGCGGGCGGACCAATCACACTGTAGACTCGATGTACATGGCTAGACTCGGAGGGTGGACCAGGTGGTCTGAAGGCCCGGTGCGGGAGGACCAGTCACACAGTAGACCCGATGTGCATGGCTGTTCTATTTGTGATATGTTACGAGTATGTTTATGTGTGGTTGGTATTTTGGGGGTGACTCACTAAGATTTCGGGCTTACAGTTCAGTGTATTGTTTCAGGTACTTCAGGAGATCGTGGCAAGGCGAAGGCGTGATCGTACCGCTCCTCATGTTTTATGATTTATGTAATATGGTTCTGGGGGATACTCTGATGTTTAAACATTTTGAAAACGAGATGTATGAACTTAATGGTTTTTGAACGAATTAAAATGTTTTAAATTGGCTCAATTTTATGGGTGTTACATTAACTGCGAAAGGTGGTTAGAAACATTCGCAGCGACAATGGGTTGGAATTCAAAAACCAAGTGTTTGAAGAATTTCTTGCTGAAAAGGGAGTGTCTCACAATTTCTCGGCTCCCTATACTCCACAACAAAATGGGGTCGTTGAAAGGCAAAACCGCTCGTTGTGTGAAGCATCCCGAACCATGCTCAGCTTCGCTTCGTTGCCCCTGTATTTCTGGGTTGATGCTATTGCCGCTGCTTGCTACACTCAGAACTGGTCTTTACTCAACAAGTGATTCACAATAACTCCTTATAAAATTCTAAACAACCGCAAGCCTAACGTCAAGTTTTTCCATGTGTTCGGTTCAAGATGCTTTATCTTCAATTCTAAAGAGAACCGAAACAAGTTTGATGTGAAGGTAGACGAAGGAATTTTTCTTGGGTATTCGCTTACTTCAAAAGCATACAGAGTTCTGAATAAACGCTCAAAGAAAATCGAAGAAACATATTACGTGTCGTTTGATGATAACTACGTGAAGAAACTCACATCAAGCAAAGAACCAATGGATGAGCTCTTTCCTCAAACTGGTCAAGTCTCGATTCCCATTTCCAACTTATTTGAAGAATATGTGAAGCTCTTTGATGACCCAGAGACTGCTATTCTCTCTGAAGCGAAAGCGGCCGACAACGAAGTAGATAATCTGAAGAAGGTAATTAACGAAGCTGCTAAAATCATGGAAAGCGAACCTTCAAGTTCAAGTGGATCTCAAGAATCTGCAAAATCTCAAAAGCCAAGTGAATCTTCCCATTCTACTATCCAGGAGGAGAATCCATCAACCACCATACCCAATGAACGTCCAATCGAGGGGGAGAATTCTGAGCCTAAAGCCGAAACTGTTTCATCATTCGAGGGGGAGAATGTCAATACAAATGATGAAGATGATAATACACAGTCAGAATTCGAAGAAGAAGTAAATGCTGAACTAGATCCCTCCTATGATCCAAATTACCCTCCCCTCACCAAATAGACAAAAGATCATCCAAAAACTCAAATCATTGGTGAATCATCGGAAAGAGTTCTCACACGTTCTCAACTGAAAGCGAAACAAACTGCATTATTCTCTCAAGTGGAATTATGCATGTTTAATTCGTTTGTCTCCAAAGTTCAACCAAAGACTATTAAAACTGCACTCGATCACTCTGATTAGGTACAGGCAATGCAAGATGAACTCAATGAATTTGAGCGAAACAAAGTATGAAGACTGATTCCTACACTAAAGGATGCATATGTGGTTGGATTGAAGTGGGTTTTCAGAAACAAGATGGACAAAGAAGGGAATGTGATTCGTAACAAAGCAAGGCTGGTAGTGAAGGGATATTGTCAGGAAGAAGGAATAGACTACGAAGAGACCTTCGCTCCAGTAGCAAGATTAGAATCGGTACGAATCTTTCTGGCCTATGCTGCTCATAAGAACTTTGAAGTATACCAAATGGATGTCAAGTGTGCATTCTTAAATGGAGAATTAGAAGAGACGGTGTACGTAGAGCAACCACCTGGTTTCGTGAACGAAAAGTATCCAAATCAATTCTACATTCTGGACAAGGCGGTTTATGGTCTGAAGCAAGCTCCTAGGGCATGGTATGAAACACTTACTCGATTTCTAAAAATGTCTAAATTTAAACAAGGTTCGGTTGACCCAACCTTCTTTCGTAAGAAAGAAGGTGACCACCTTATGATCGTCCAAATTTATGTCGATGATATCATCTTCGATTCCACAAATCCTGGCTTGACAGCTGAATTTAGGAAGTTGATGGAGACTAAGTTTGAGATGAGTTCAATGGGTCCAATTAACTTTTTCCTTGGCTTGAATATTAGACAGGGACCCGAAGGCATTTTTATTAATCAAGAGGCTTACACCAAGACCTTACTAGCCAAGTTTGGAATGATGGGAGAGTCAAAAGTGAAGGTTCCTATATGTTTGGCACGAAGTTAACACAATCTCTGGAAAAACCGGCTGCTGACACGACCCTCTATCGCCAAATGATAGGGTCTTTAATGTATCTAACAGCTAGTCGACCAGAAATAATGTTTTCTGTCTGTTATTGTGCCAGGTTTCAAGCTAATCCACGCGAACCTCACATGATGGCTGTGAAGAATATTTTTTGATATCTGAAGCGAACCTCATCTCTCGGTTTATGGTACCCAGCGAAATCAGGATTCTTCGTACAAGCATTCTCTGATGCCGATCTAGGTGGATGTGGACTGGACCGAAAGAGCACAACTGGCGGGTGTCAGTTTCTTGATGGCAAACTCGTTAGCTGGCAATCGAAGAAGCAAACATGTGTGTCTCTTTCCACAGCCGAAGCCGAATACATAGTCGCAGCGTCTTGTACCTCACAGGTCATATGGATACAAAGTCAACTTAGAGACTATGGCCTGAACATGAAGAAAATCCCTTTGTATTGTGACTCTAAAAGCGCAATAAGGATATGTCACAATCCAGTGCAACACTCAAAATGAAACATATAGCACTGAGGTATCATTTCATCAAGGATCACGTGGAGGATGGTAATGTCGAAATCCATTTTGTTCGAACCACTGATCAACTAGCTGACATCTTTACAAAATCCTTACCGGAAGCAAGCTTTAACAAAATTTTACAAGGCTTAGGAATGATGGAAGCTGAGTCAGTACCGAAATCGCTTTCGCCTCATTAAAAGTTGGAAAGCGAAATAGAGCGAACGCTTGGTCTATTTCGGGTCCGGATTTTTCGGGAACCGAAATGAACCGAAGGCTCGGTCCATTTCGCCTCATATCTCATGGTGGACTTTCGGTTGTATCTTTTGTACACTACCTTTTCCAGTAATTTATTTTATGTTCTTCGTTTCACAAAATACAAAAATATTTTCTTTTCTGTTTTTATTTCTTTTTCAGAAAAATCAAAATCAACAAGTTCAAAAAGAATTTTGTTTGTCAAAGTCTTGTTCTAATACAGTTTTATAAGCTACTTCTTGTGATGGAGCTGGGACAGGTATTACTCTCGATCTCTATACTAGCTAAGTGTCCCTAGAAGCATGCTACTGCATGTTGACCAAAGCCTCCAAAGACTCTGAGTAAAGCCTTAATGACTTCATATACACAAATCATTTCTTCCCAATTAGGCTGCCAAATTTACTCTAGTCGTGAGCTACCTTACTCTTCTCACATTGAGTTAAGAGTTTTCTGCTTGGTCACTTTATTACAGCAGAGGTACCTTCGGTTCTTTAATTATCTCCGCACTTTTCTCCATTTATTTTTATTTCATGATCGTAACCCTTGAGACTCTCAGCGTTTACTACTGAGGTTTATGGTTACACAACGTTTGTGTTAATGATCTTAGTTTCGTTTCACCATGAACTAAGTGAAACCCAAAATTCAGTATCCAATATGAATTGACGGTGAACAATCAAACGTTCTAGCTTTCACCCATGAATTAACGAAATCACTTTTGTGGAATGTCCCCTTAAATCCCTTTTTCTTTTTTAGAGGTCCTTATGAAAACGTCTATCACCAATGCTTTTCTTCCCATGGGATCCATTTTAATTTTTTTTGGGTTTCTGAAAACTTTATCAACAAGTCACTATAGAATGAACAAACTTACTTGTTTAATAGGCTACATCGGTCTCACAAGTACTTCGTCCACTTTCGGTCTTATGTCAAGAACCAAAGCATGGATTGAAGCTCAACCACCATCAATAGCTTAATAATAAAAAGATGCCTTTCAATGCTTCTTAACAAGTATTTGATCGTATTTTAACGGGAAACCACACAAGCAGTTTAAAGTCTCTCTTGACTTTAAAGGAAGAGATTCGTGCCCGGGATCCACTGCTTCATGTCATATTTGACATCACTTATATCCCACATATAATTTGTTTTATTTCTTTATCTTTCACATTATCTTGCACGAAAATCTTTACGATATTTCCAAACTCTTGTTCGGTTGCTAATAAGCTATTCTCAGACATATAACTTCGGTTCTTGATGGTGGAGTCGATTCATTTAAAAGGAAAAGGGTGAGTCAGCATGAATTTGAAACGGTTCAGAATTTGAAAAGGAGATAAGGATGGAAAGGCGTGTGAATTTGGAACGGTTCCTAAACCCACACCTGGTGACGTATATCTGGGGAAACCAAGGTGTCAAATCGCGCTTTTTCAGGCGTCGTTTCAGGGGATCGTATCATCATCAAGTTCAATCTCAACCACCTCCTTCAAGTAAACCCATTCAACAACTGAGGGTCACTGCTGTACCGAAGGATAATGATGCTTCGGGCAGTATACATGACAAAGGAAAGGAGAAGGTAAATAATGACAATGAGGTGGTAATTGTAACCTCCAAACCTGAAAATCCCAAATTCAAACACAGTGATCGAGAGCTTGATGAAAAGCTTTCCAAGGAGAATGACGAAATTGAAAAGGAGAAGAAGATAAAAGAAGCGAACGACGTCTTGGAACGAAGGAAATCTTTGTTTCCTCTGTGGACAATGGAAAGACTTCTGAAAGAGGCGATCGACTCTCCAAGTACACACTGGCTTGAACCGGTCCATTCCTTCGGTCTTGAAAATTCCAAGGATGCTCAGTTCGATATGCCCATCACTCGAAAAGCGTTCATATTTTATTGTTTTGATTCAACTGTTCCTATCCCCTCTCTTGATACAAAGGTTGATCGAGACTTGCTAGAATTTTATCTTTCTTTCTCTCAACCGCAATACCTCACTTGGAGTAATCAGAAGATCACAACTGTGAAGGTATTGAAACCGACTTCGACAACGAAGTTTTTAAATGGCAAATTCAAGGTGACACGAGGCTCAAGCGGCTCGGTTCATGAGATCTCCCTTGCTGATCTGCCGAACTTAAATCCCCATGATTGGATTCTTTTGAACAACATTTTGCTGACCAATCAACAAGAATATGGGCCTATTATTGATCATATCAAGCGGATGCTGGTCTGCTATATTCTTGAAGTGGCGAAAATGGAGCAGGAGGTCGCTTCTGCAATCAGAAAGAAGCCCATTATAAAGCCAATCGAGAAGGCAAATGATATGACGGTGATGATTAAAGGCAAAATTGATCCACAATTTTACACCGTTTTGTTCACAAGGGGCGAAGGTCAAAGATGTTTGTTCGCTCTGGCTGATAATCACTTGTTCTCCACCGCATGCTTAGAGCACATTCTTGAAATTATATATCGGTGTGACCAGAACAGTGATGCAGATAAGAAGTTGTTTACGGACATGCTTCGGTGGTATATTCACATTCATCAAACTCTGCTTGCCATTATACCGAAGCTATTCAAGATTGTGAGGTCATCTGCTCCAGCTCAACCGAAGTAGTCTCTCGCCTCAATTGGCGCAAAGGGGGAGATTGTTGGGTTTAAAGGGTTGCGTCATTGGGCCTTAGTAGTTCGGTCCATTATGTACTCTCGGTTTGGGCCTGTCCAACCGTGTTAATCTTTCTAGGGTTTAGTATATAAGGTGCATGCATGCATCCTTGTCATTAACGCTTTTCATTATTATCATATTAATTGTACTGTAAACCCTAGCACACCTCTACAGTGGAAGTTCTTAATCGAGCTCTTTTGAGGTGTGACTATATTTTAATCATTCGACATACGGTTGATTCATTGTGTGTTCTAGTGTTTGTTATTCTTATTGATTTACCTGTTAAAAATCTAATCGATCTAAAGAGTATTCAACTCATCAGGGGGAGAATTATAACACCCATTCCGAGAAGGTTTATTTCTAAACCTAAATATGTTTAAGTTTGCCTTTTTGGTCCGTACGTAGTGCGTACTCGGAGTGTACTCATGGTGTACTCATGCATGAGAAAGGCGGGACTCACATGCGTACGTCAGACGTACTCAGCAGCTACGTCGCGCGTACGCTGTTCAGCCCAAAACCCTAGTTTTGAGGGTTTGCAGCCTATATAATTCACTTTATGGCCCCAAGACCTTTACCTTCATCATCCTCCACGTAAATATCGTCCCTCTAGCTAACCCTAAATGTGAAGAGTGCACCTTGAGCTCACTTGTGTTTTTTGGTGGTGTTCTTGAAGAAGAAGAAGGTCGTAGAAGGACATTGGAGCTTGAAAGAAGTTTGGATTTGGGGCTTTCACCTTGGTAGCAACCTTCATGAGGTAAAAAGCTCCTAGCTTGATCATTTCTTCTTATAGATCTAGATATTACTTCATTTAGGGCATTTTTGCTCCCAACCTTTGTGATTCTTCAGCATGACATACTCTTAATCAAATAAGTCGTCCTTTCAGACCCAATGAGGGGTCTTGAGTCATAAAAATGAGATCTTGATGCTTAGTTCTTCCCCACACATGCTCTAAAAGGTATTTAGGTGTTAAGAAGTTAAGATTGTTGGTATTAAGAACTTAATTGGCATGCAAAGTCATAAAGTTAGAAACTTTATGACTCTCAGTGGTATTTTGGCCTTGGATTTACAATTGGAACGTAAGAGGTTAACATATTAAGCTCTTAATATGGAATAAGGACATCGGTGCATACGTCGTGCGTAATTTTGCGTACGCCGTGCTTACGGGGTCAACCGCCCTATCCCGGTCAAGGACCATGTACGCCCAGCGTACAAGCTAAGTATGCCTCGTGTACTCAGCAGAGTTGATCGAGTTGACTCGTTGGCCTTGACCTTTGACCAGAGTTTTGACCAAGTTTGACCTAGGGGTATTTTGAGCTGTTAGTTAATATTAGGTCCTTGGTTTTGGTTAGGTGATCGTTGAGCCGATTTTCGGAGTAGAGATTTATTCAGCTTGCATTTCGACTAAGAGGTGAGTTTTCCTCACTATATCCATGGGTCAAAGGCACCAATGCCGACCTACTAGATTATTTATCCTGGTTAGGATAGTGTTATGCTAGTTTGTAGCTATTTAGTAGATCTGTGTGATTATTTGTATTTGCTGGCTCTGTGTTTATGTTTATCTGTTGCATATGTCGACATATTGTGTTGGGTTGAGGCGGTCCTGCTTTGTGTTGTAGGCTAAGATACCCGGGGACGACCGGATAGGTTGTAGGCCCTGTTAGGCGGTCCAGTCAGGCCGGCGACCCGTAGAGCGGTCCGGATAGGCTGTAGGCCTTGCGAGGCGGTCCAGTCATGTCGAAGGCTCATAGAGCTGTACATATAGGTTGTAGGCCCTACGAGGTGGTCCAATCAGACTAGCTGATCATATTTGTATGCTTGTTTGCTATGTGGTGTGCTGGTACTTTGGGGGAACTCACTAAGCTTTGGCTTACAGTTTTTATTTTATCGTTTCAGGTACTTCTGAGATTCGTGGGAAAGCAAAGGCGCGATCGTGAATAGCTTCATGTTTTATGTCACCGGGTCTTGGGGAAGCCTTGATTTGGAATAATGCTTTTGAAACAATGACTCTTTTTGTAAGCATTGCTGGTTAATGGTTGATTTTGAAAATATTAAATTTCTTTGATTTTTGGAGTGTTACACTGATAATCAATTAGAAAAAACCAGACGCATAACATCTTCAACCCACTAAAATATATCCTTTTACCATCCTTCATCAACTAATTTTTGTATGTGGCTTTATAGACATCAGTAACTACAGCTAGAGGCATATAAGGCTTTACGAGTCAAAGAATGATGAATATAAATTTATCCTTAGGTTTTAGTTGTTTGCTAGTTATAGCATCTTCCTTGTTGACTTATTGATTCTTGTAAGCATTTCAACGAACAACTGGTGTGTAACAATAAAAAATACACAATTTTGTTTTCAAAGCACTCATTCCACAAAACAAGTATGTTTTTAGTTATGTACCAAAAACTATGTGTTTTTATATGGAACCCTAACCAATCACCATTGATTTTATGTTTTTGCTTTAATCTGATAGTCTTTTGAATCATTAAGACATGAGTAAGCATAATTTTCTTGAAGTAGGTGTTGCTTATCTTCTTTTATGGGACATTGAAGCTAAAATAAACAAAGGGTGATTTTTATAGAAATTTTGGTAGCATTGATATGCCTTGCCTTGATCAACTATTACAACCCTCATTACTCAATGTTGTAACAAATTTCACAGCTACCCATGCTCACTTGAGAGCAATAATAGCTTCTAAAAGTTCCACAATAGGCCCTAATCAAATTTGGTATGTAGAAAATTTATATGCTACTTCCCATCATGGTTGCTATCTTGTTAATATATAGTCCTTCATCGATTCTTGTTTTATAGGGAAGATTATCCTCTAACAACCTTCCGGCCTCGTTCTCGACCACTTTTCCAATATTGACACTACATGTATGAATGCAGGGTAGACTTTGTGTGTCCTACTATTTAGATATTAGATTTCACGATGACAGTTGTTTAGAAAGTAGAATCTAATTGTTTGTAATCAATTCAGACTAACTTTAGCTTTGCACTCACACTTAGTGCATTTATTTTGTCAGTAAACAACAATCATCCAATTGAAAAGGGAGAAGTTATACCTGTATTTTGATCAGAAAAAACATCTCTAGTTTCTAATATCATGGCAAACTCATCTAAATTAAGTAGCAGTAGTGGGAAGCCATCAATGGATGTGGGTGTCAATGTTTTAATCAAACTTGTAATCGACATGTAAGTCTCAATTTGAATATTTTATATTTTTGCTAAAAGTTTGTTGATGTGGAAAGTTACTCTTATGCATATGCATATGCATATACTTATTCTTATCCATATGCAAATGCATATAGATATACTTATTTATATGCATATGGATATACTTATTCTTATTCATATACGTATGCATATACTTAAGAATATGCATATAGTTATTCATATGAGTATGCATATTCTTATGAATATGCTTATATCGTATACTTATTCTAATGCATATTCATATACATATTCTTATGCCAAAACTTTTGTACCCTTGGATGCAGATGCGTAATTATAATCAGTCCCAATGACTCGAGCTTATAGGTTATGTTGACTAACCCACTTAGAATAAAAAATATATGAATATGCATCAAAATATGATTTTTTTTGAAAAATTCATTTTTAAAATATTAATTTCGAAATATAAATAATATTTTCACTGATTTGAAAAAAAATTATTTTTTTATTTCTAAAAAATTAATATGCATATTCATAATATACTTATTCTTGTACATATGTATACACTTATTCTTACGTATATGAATATTCATATACTTATTAATATCGATATACTTATTCTGATGTTTATGTCATATTGTCTATATGTATATACATATGCAGATCCTTCTTCATATGCATATGAATATTCATATATCATATACGTATACTTATAAATATGCATATAGATGAGAATAATCATATGTATATATGATTTCATTGCCTTATTCATATACTAAATCTTATGTATACACATATACTTATTTATATCCATATACATATATTTATTCCTATGCATATGCATAAACTTATTCATTTGCATATGTAAATACTTATGAATATGCTTATACTTATTCTTATGTATATGTATATGTTATACATAAGAATAAGTATACTTATTCTTATGCATATGCTTATTCATATACTTATTTAAGTGCATTATGCATATGCATATCCATATGCATATACTTATTCACATGCATACGAATATATTTACTCATATGTATATGCATGTGATTCTTCTTATGCATATACATACATTAGAAAAGTTTTTTAAGATGTGCATGTGCATATCGTATTAGAATGCGCGCACGCGCGCACACACACACACACACACATATATATATATATATATATATATATATATATATATATATATATATATATATGTTCTGTTGAGATTCAAAATAAAATAGAGATCTTGAATTTCAACGTCAGCCACATAATTCACATCTGTCACCTTAATTTTTCGGTGTACCACCTCGGCGGGTCAGTTATAATCATAAATGATTATGTAGCGCAACGTGTTCCTTTTACCTTTCCCACCACCACCACTACCACCACCTCTGCCACCACCCGACTCCATCACTGCCACCTTCGTCACTTATACCACTGCCACCACCAACTTTTTAACCACCAATCGTTATACTCATATATGATTATTCAATTTGTTAACATAGATATATGTATAATCATTTATGATTAGACATATACGTATGAACAAGTATAATCATATATGATTATACCTCTCTTCCATATAATCATTTATGATTAGGCATACCCTGCTGCTGCTGGTATGCTGGAGCGTTAGAGCGACAAATGAGAAATATATGTTTGGGGTTGAAAGGCAAGATCTCTATTTTTTTTTTTGAGTCTCAACTGAATCGTCCAATATATATATATATATATATATATATATATATATATATATATGTGTGTGTGTGTGTGTGTGTGTGTGTGTGTGTGTCCGCGTAAAACGGCGACGATAAATAGTTTTTTTTGGCTAATAGTTTTCATATTGGAAAATAATTATTAAATTTTATTATTAGTTATTATGTAATAAAAAAATTACCCCTTTTAAATAAAATATTAATGTTACCAAATGGCTTCTAGTCTAGCGGTATCTGGTGTTGTCCTCCGTCATTGAGGTTGAGGGTTCAAGTCCCGTTAGGAACATAGGTGAAGATTTAGGAGTAGTTTAGGAGTAGAATAGATTTGTCGTTCCAAAAAAAAATATTAATATTTAGACTTTATATTTATATTGTATGTTTTTATATTTGATGTAAATTAATTAATATCGATGTCTAGTTTAAAACATGTAAACTAATTTATATACATGAATTTAATATTCTAAAATTGTCATTTTATTCTAAATTAAATTTCTTAATAACCTTTCATAATTCAAGTTTTTTTATTTTTAGTAAGTATTAATGATTTATTTAGACATAATTGATTTGTGTAAAAACTGTGTATCTTATATTTTTTAAAATTCAAGATATGACTAATATGTTGTACAACATAGTATATGATTTATTTATTATAAAAGTGTTGTATTTTTTTTGTTAACATCGAGATGATTAATGAACTAAAATTCAGCGGTAAAAAATCCCACGTATGTTGGCGAGTAAAGAAAATAAGTAGCGGAGTTATATTTTTCTAGGCGTCGGAGATTGCTTTATATAAGGAAGATGAATGTTTTCTTTGATCTATAAAAGGGGAGGGGGAGGGCGCTTGGGTATTTTTGTAAGCATTTTCTATGATTGGGCTACTATTAAAATGTGTTTATTTAGCTGGAGATTTAGCCGAGCCAAGCCAAGTAAATTCATATTTTTTTAAATAAAAATCCGGTATTTTTTGGTTTAAATTGTTTTTCAATAACCTGTCCGTACTTTACTGGTTTAGTAGTTGATGTTTATCTCAATGTTTTTAAATCGATGACCTTACTGCTTCCCAATTTATCTAACTGAACCGGCTGGTATGATCTGATTTTTAGAACAGTGGTTTCAAGGAAACCGTGATAAAAAATACAAGAAGTTATGCTGTTTCAAACCGAACCGCAACAAGAAAAAAACGCACCTAATCAATAAAACAGAAAAACGCACTGCATAAAAACCGCACCATTCAGTTAATGTCATTATAAAAACCATATGTTCGCTTCGGTTTTGGCCAAAATCCACATCGAACCGCACCATGCTCACTCAAATCCTAATCACTTATTTTATAGATTAATAAAATAAAAACAATTATAATAATAAAAAATATGATAAAAAACCAAAATTTTTTTTTTATTAATTTTCATCACCTTTTTTTTATCTAAAATAAAAAAAATCAGTATCACAAGCAAATATTCCAACCAAAATTTTGTTCATAATATTTTTTGTTGAATAATTATACATGTAATATTCTATTACAATATTCGAAAAGATTAAAAAAATATATTATAATATGTTTATAGAATAATATAAATACATAAACATACGAGTTATTATATGTTAGAATATTGCAAAATGTTAAAAAAACAGTATATATATATATATATATATATATATATATATATATATATATATATATATATATATATATATATATATATATATATATATATATATATATATATATATATATATATATTATTTTTTGGATAAAAATGTAGAAGGTAATATAAAAAAAAAATTCAAAATTTTTCACTTATTTTGCATTTTAAAACATTTTTGTTGACCTCCGAAATGATTTACTTCAAGACACATATGGCCTCCGTTTCCATCTCTACAAAAATCATCCACACCTGATGAAGTTCTCTTTTAGCCTTAAGGGAAGTCCATTACCGATATATATGTGTGATCTTTATACACCACATATTAAATTTGAGTCACATAATGGCTCTTAGAAAGCTTTAAATGGTCACCTCTTTTCGGTTACATATGTTTTACCTTTGGGTAGTGATTCATACACAACAATTTATGCTTTGTAGATGTACAACACAACATTTTAAAACAAATATTGTTGTGCGTGGAGAAAAAATGTTGTGTCCAAATCACTTCCTTTTACCTTCACATATCTCCCGTTAAAGATGGTTTGGAATCCATATCCGGTTCCAAATGACTCCCACCACCATAACGACAAGTCTGTTTAAATATCGAAACACTACTAGAAAACAGACCTTTAATGACGCGCTTTTTACGACACGCACTGATTAATGATACGCAAAAGGGCGTGCCCTAAAAATAATGTCAGATCTTTAGTAATTGAAGAATTTAGGACGCGCATTTACGTGTGCCCTAAAATTAGTGTCTCACAAAAAAAAAAAAAAAAAAAAAAAACACGAAGGGAGCTTATTATAAAATGCGCGTCATCTGAACATGTCGTTTTATAATTTTTTTAATGAAACGCGCGTTTTAATCAAGGGGGAAATGGCATCCCAAAAATTAAACCCCCCCGCCTATTTGCTCTTCTCTCAGTCTCCCTTGTTCCCTCTGTTGATGCCTCCACCTTCTTCCATCGATGCTATTCTTTGAATTAGCTAGAAAGAAATCCAGCACCTCCAACCCTTCTTCGTTCGTCCAACACAACTCGGGCTTTAATCTGTAAGAAAACCTCCAACTACATCCTCTACATGAAAAAAAAAACCCTTGGGCTCTTATGTTAGGGCTGATTTCTCATACATTTAGTTCTTACATCCCCTCTCCAAACCCTTAGAATCCCAAAATAACCCTAATCTTCCGTTCGTTCGTCTTAGCGGCTAGAGAGGGAGTTGTTCAAGTTTTTGTGTAGGGCTGTCGGATTTTGAGTCACCGTCGAGGGAGAAGACGGAAGAGGACCTCAAGACAAACTTTTCTCCAGCCTAAGGTATCGATTCCTGTTCTTTTCTTCTCCTTCTTTTTTGTTTTTTACGTCAAGCACCACCTACCGTCGTGGCCGACAGCCTAGGCTACCGACGTGTTTCTCTACCACCACCCACAACCATTAGGTGGTCGCGGTTGTATGTGTGGGTGTTGGTCATAGTTACCTAATTCGCTCAGATGGCCATGAACCCGTACCAATTCGTTTCGTACCCAATCGTGGTACGAAAGTGTTCCAAACGATTCCCGGATCGCAAATCGGTACTGTGTCGAGATAGTTCCAATTGGTACCCTGAACGAGTTTGATTCAGTAATCCAATAGTTCCAAAACGCGATTCTGGGTTTAATTTCTGAAATTAGTATGCCAATTTCTGATTTTGGAATGCCGATTTTGGAATGACGGGAAACTGCCGACTCTTCCACAGCGAATCTTAGAGACTCTTAATTCTTCTGATTCATTTAACTATCTTACACACTAATGTTCAATTTCCTATTCCGACTACTATAAATTTGTATATAATACTCAGTTTTTAAATCATCTTCTACAATAATTGTTTGTGTAGTCTGTACTACTTTTCCAACTTTCGATTTCTATAGAGTCTAGCACGCACCACAACACCACTAACATGTATATACTCAATTTGGTTCTTATTTGACGTTTATAGTTGTAATTTGTTCCGGGTCCACTTTTATGTTTAAATGCATTTGTTTACTTTATGGAGATTTCAAGAAGTGTGCTTTTTGGTTTTGCCATCTGAAGTGTGGTAAAAGAAACAACCATAAATTATGTTTTCAACTTTGAGTAGTGGGTATCAATGTATCATAACATGAAAGGAGATTTAGTAATCAAATAAGAAACTAGTGTGGTAGATGTCAAACCAAAACTCAAAGTTTAGCCTACAATTCGTGAATCAATTAGAAAATGAAAAAAATGAAAAACAAAACCCACCTTAATCAACGCTTTGTCTTTGCTAACACCATGAAATGGTAAAACGTAAGTCATTCAAGTGATTCTTGCTTTTAGCAGTTGCATATATCAGATGTTGCTATTTGTGATTATTACGACTTAAACTAATAATTCTAAACCTGTCACACCCCCGAACCAGACGGCGGAAACGTCCGGGGGCTAGTGTGACTAACAATTGAATAATCATCACAATGAATATATATGAATCATAACACGATCATCACCAACATTACATAACACAAATAGCATTGTTTACATCAAGTAAATTGTTAAAATACATAAGTTCAAATTGTTAGAAGTACGATAAGTGCTATTACATAAAACGAAACCATACACACTTGCATATCTTCCAGCTTAACGATTACCTGAGAATACAAGTTATTTTGAAAATGGTCAACATATATAATGTTGGTGAGTTCATAAGTATGTTTGAGTAAAAGTCTTGTATCTTTCATAAAAACCCAGAAAATCCGATATTATCTGTAAAATGTCTGAAAATGTTGTGAAAATAAAGTACAAATGCATGTGTGAATTTCATAGTTATAGTTTATAAAAGAGTAGTTTAGTTTCATTGTATTGTGTATAAATGATAAATGTAAAATGAATAATTTCCCCTAGAAAATCCGATATTTTCTGTTTTATAACAATGTCTAGATTCTAGTATCGTTAAATAAGTTATTTTGTATTGACGCAATCAAAGAATTTATCTTCGAAAGTTTCTTTTGGTATTGAATCCCTATATGAGCCGTTATAACCATGTATGATAATGACTAGGTCGCCCGTCTTGGTATTTTTCCAAATGTCGGTCTTGCTAAGGATATTGTTGCCCTAGACTGGCCTAGTCTAGCTGTAGCGAACAACTAAGGCATGGGGGGTCACCCCGTATAGATCTATACACAAACTCCCGCTTTCCTACCAGGAAACTCTGATTATAACTACATGCTACGATTGTACACTCAGTGGGGCCAACCGACAAGTCTCACTAGATTCTTAACCTCTTTTTGTATTATGTTTAATGTTTACGTATTTGAGAGATGTTGTTGTATTCGAAAGGTGCTTGAATAAGTTTACGAAGTTTAATGATTACATAAGGGTATCGTTACGGCTTACTAACAATTTCCATTCCAAGCCCTATTAGTATGAAATTTGGCCACAAAGGCCCAATCACATGTAAAATGGTAATTTAGGCCCAATAGGCATGTAAATGGGCCACAAAAGCCCAATAAACATGTAATCCATAACTTAGGCCCAAATTAACATGTAAGTGGGCCACAAGACCCAATAAACATGTCATGGAAAACATTGGGCTCAATACACACTTAATTGGTCCCTTAGGGCCCAATGGCCAAGAAATGTGAATGTTGGGCCCAATAAATAGTTTTTGACATATTTCGTTGGTTCGTTTGATTCGGTTGTTTGTTTTAGTTCGAGGCTTAATAGATTGATGATAAAAAGCTTTCATTTTGTAAAAATGACATTTTTGGCCAATGATACTCAAATCTTTAATTAAGGCCCAAAGTTTTGTAAAAATGACGCTTTAGTCCATAATTTATAAAAGTTTGGAATTTTGTCCCAAATGTCTGTAAATGTACGGTTTTGACCCAAAATGTTATATTTTTACGTTTAGCACCCTGTTTTGCAGAAAAATACATTTTCAGCCCCTTGTTTGTAAAAGTTTACACTTTCGGCCCAAATTTTGGAAAACTTTACATTTTTGGTCCAATTTGAAAATAAATGATATTTTCACCTCTAAATATGGTTTATTTACATTTATGACTCAAACTTTGGCCAAATAACATTTTTAAACCTCAAACTCCATTTGTTTCGCAAATTGGGCCCAAAGATCGTGAGGCCCAAAAGTTTGGCCCAATAAGCTTAAATTTGCATTTTTGACCCTTTTAAAAATATGTTTAGCCTAAAAATACCTTTTTATACATGTAGGACCTGTTTGGCCCTTTTAAAAACATGTTTTCACTTTTTACCCTTATCTTTTGTTTTCTTGACAATTTTGACCTTTAACAAGGTTTTTGTTGGATTCATTTGCATTTTAAACATGTGTTCACCTTTGGCTTGATAATATGATATATATAGTGTTGTAGTTATTAGATCTTTGCTACATAATACTTAAAATTTCGAGATTCACTAAGATCTAACACATTTTTACCACATAAACTAAGAATTCACATAAACATGCATATAACACATAAATCTACACATTTTACTTGCATTCTCCCCCAAAAATCATATGAAAACCGAAAACAAGGGGGTATGAACTCACCTTTGCTTTGATGTTTCGGTTTTGAAGAGAAATGAAGAAGATTTTGGTCCTAGCAAGCTTCCTTGAACTTAAGAAGTTTCTAAGGTGATCATGGAATAAAGCTTTGTAAGAAAGAGTTCTTGATGTTGAAATGAAAGAAGATGTTTGTGTTAGATAACACTTACCAAAGATTGAAAACACTTGATGAAGATCCTTGAAAACAAGCAAAATTTTCGAGATTCTTTGAAGGCAAGGATGATCTTTGAGAGAATGGAGAGAATTTGGTGTAGTGTGTGTGTGTGTGTTGCATTCGGCCGAGAAGAAGAAGAGAGGGGAGAAAGAGAGAGATGAAGTGATTAGTATGGATACATGTTGGTCCTTGCATGGATATATGATGTATAAAATGGATGTGACACCTCCCAAAGTCAACCCTCCCCATTTCACTTCTTTTCCCCTTTTTTTGTTTTATACATGGGCCGAGATTTTGGGCCAAGAAGAAAGAGTGGAGTAGATTGGGCCCATTAACTTTAGCTAGGATATTTGGATCCTAAACATAAAATTTTTCGGCCCATTGGGCTCTTGGAAGCATTCACGGCCCAATTAGAATAAAAGAATGGGCTTATGGCTCACTAATGGTTAATTGGATTAGTTATGGCCCAATAAGGCCCATTAGGGTTAGAATGAATCATTCTAGGCCCAAATGGTCCAAATTGTTTTCGATTTATGAATTGGGTCCAATTAGGGCTTCTAAGTCCAATAAAGTTGAATTGGATACTTATTGGTCCATTAGGCCCAATAAGGAACTCCTAGTCCAATATGGACTTAAACCATGGATCTTAGGGCTTCAGACTCTTTGATGAACATGAATGGTGAATCTAAATGTGCATTGAGTGAGATTTACTTAGAATATAATTTTTACAATAGTTGAATGGTTACACAGAAATAGAATTTCCTAGCTAAAATGCCAGTTATGACATCATCCCCCCGTTAGAGGGAATTTCGTCCCGAAATTCTTTTGAAAACTAGGATTGTGAAGGAAAGAATAGGTGAGGGTACTTTTGCTTCATCTGGTCTTCACTTTCCCACGTGAATTCCGGTCCGCGTTTTGCACTCCAATGAACCTTCACGATCGGGATGCGACTTTGCTTTGTACGCTTCACCTCCCTATCCATAATCTCGACTGGTTCTTCGACGAACATGAGGTTCTCGTTTAGCTCAAACTCTTTCAGAGGGACGAAAAGGGTTTTATATGATAGGCACTTTTTCAGATTTGAGACGTGGAACACTGGGTGTACGTTGCTGAGCTCGACGGGTAGCTGCAACTTGTAAGCCACTGGACCAATCCGTGCAAGAATCTCGAACGGTCCAATGTACCGCGGGTTCAATTTTCCTCTTTTCCCAAATCAAATCATTCTCTTCCATGGAGAGACCTTTAATAGCACGCGATCCCCGACTTTGAAATTCTAGTGGCTTTCGCCGCTTTCGGCATAGCTTTTTTGTCGGTCTCGTGATGCTTGAAGTTGAGCTTTGATTTGGACTATCTTTTTGGTTGCTTCACGAATGATTTCGGGTCCTATAAGAGCACTGGCTGTCGATTGCCCTTTTGCTAGTTGAGTGTCACCCACCTCGGCCCATCATAGGGGCGATCTACATTTACGACCATAGAGAGCCTCGAAGGAAGCAACCTTGATGCTCGTATGGTAACTGTTATTATAAGAGAATTCGATCAGAGGCAAGTGGGCATCCCATGATTTGACGAAGTCAATCACGCAAGCTTGGAGCATATCCTCGAGTGTCTGGATGGTACGCTCACTCTAACCATCCGTCTGCGGGTGGTAGGCGGTGCTCATATCTAGTTGTGTTCCCATTGCCTTCTGAAGAGATTGCCAGAATCTTGAAGTAAATCTGCTATCTCGATCCGAGATAATAGATACTGGCACTCCATGGAGTTTCACGACCTTCTTGATGTAGATTCGGGTCAACTTTTCTATCTTGTAGGATTCTTTTATTGGCAGGAAATGAGCGGATTTTGTCAATCTATCGACAATTACCCAGATAACATCCAATCCGTCTACTGTCTTTGGCAATTTAGTCACGAAGTCCATAGTAATCCTTTCCCATTTCCACTCAGGTATCAGTGGTTGTTGCAATAGTCCCGAGAGCTTTTGGTATTCCACTTTCACCTTGGCGCAAGTAAGACACTTACCCACGAAAGTAGCTATCTCTGCCTTCATATTAGGCCACCAATATTGCTGCTTGATATCCAAATACATTTTATCTGACCCCGGATGAATAGAATATCGCATCTTGTGGGCTTCATGCATGACTATCTCTCTGAATCCCCCAATTTTGGGAACCCATATTCTATTCATGAAGTAGTGGGTTCCGTTGTCTTTAGCTTCGAGCTCCTTCTCCATTCCACGTAGCGATTCACTAGCGACATTCTCTGGCTTCAATGCGTCCAATTGAGCTTCCTTGATCTGTGAAGCCAGATGAGATTGGATGGTGATCGACAGAGTCTTCACACGACGATTTGAATATTCCTTTCTGCTCAGGGCATCGACTACCACGTTAGCCTTGTCGGGATGATATTTGATCTCACATTCATAATCATTTAACAGCTCAACCCATCTTCGCTGCCTCATGTTTAGCTCTTTTTGATTTAGAATGTGTTGGAGGCTCTTGTGGTCTGTAAAGATGGTGCACTTGGTACCATAGAGGTAGTGCCTCCAAAATTTTAAGGCGAAGACCACTGCACCCAGTTCTAGATCATGCGTGGTGTAATTTACTTCATGCGTTTTTAGTTGTCTGGATGCATAAGCAATTACTTTCTCTCGTTGCATGAGGACACAACCTAAACCCTGATTCGAAGCATCACAGTAAACTATGAAGTCTTCGGTTCCCTCTGGTAAGCATAGCACTGGAGCACTACAGAGGGCTTGCTTCAAGGTTTGGAAAGCAGACTCTTGCTTTTCGGTCCATTTGAAGGCTACGCCTTTTTGGGTTAACGTGGTGAGGGGTTTGGCTATCTTGGAAAAGTTCTGAATGAATCTTCGGTAGTAGCCTGCGAGGCCCAAAAATTGGAGAGTTTCTGTTGGCGTTGACGGAATTGCCTAATTTTTGATTGCTTTGATCTTGGAGGGGTCCACATGTATTCCTTCCTGACTGACTACATGGCCCAGGAAGTTCACACTGCGGAGCCAGAACTCGCACTTGGAGAGTTTCGCATACAACTTTTCAGCCCGTAGGGTTTCTAAAATCTGTCAAAGGTGTTGGCTATGATCTTCTTCACTTCGAGAGTATACGAGAATATCATCGATGAAAACGATGACAAATTTATCAAGGAATGGGCGACATAATCGATTCATGAGGTCCATAAATGCAGCGGGGGCATTTGTCAGACCGAAGGGCATTACGACGAATTCGTAATGACCGTAACGAGTTCGGAAAGCAATCTTAGGAATGTCCTCATCTCTTACTTTGAGTTGATGATAACCGGATCTCAGATCTATCTTTGAAAAGTAACTAGCTCCTTGAAGCTGGTCAAATAGATCATCAATTCGTAGAAGTGGATACCGGTTTTTGATGGTGAGTTTGTTTAATTCCCTATAATCGATGCACATCCTGATGGATCCGTCTTTCTTTTTAACGAAAAGAACCGTAGCTCCCCACGGCGAGAAGCTGGGTTTGATGAATCCTTTCTCCAGGAGTTCGCCGACTTGGCTTGATAATTCTTGCATTTCAGCAGGGGCCAACCTATAGGGTGATTTGGCTATTAGAGTGGCTCCAGGCACTAGGTCGATTCAGAATTCGATTTGTCGCTTTGGGGATATTCCCAGAAGATCTTCTGGAAACACGTCTGGGAAATCACAAGCCACTGGGATGTTGCGAATGCTCGCTTCCTCTTTGGTTGTGTCCACCACGTGAGCAAGGAATGCGTAGTTCTTGTTTTGTAGACACTTTTGTGCCTTGATACATGAGATAAGAAGAAGGTTTGCGCCGAGTTTATCTCCATAGATTATTAGGGTTTCGTGGTTAGGAAGATGAAGGCGAACGACCTTCTCGTGGCACATAATATCGACATGATGGGGGCTTAACCAATCCATGCCGATGATCATATCAAAACTCGTAATATTTACAGGCATTAAGTTTATTTGGAAGGTGTAATTGTTTAGTGCTAACGTACATCCTATATAGATATCTTCTGTTGTTTCTGATTTCCCATTAGCCATTTCCACCGTAAAGGCTTCGTTGAGCTTCTGGGGTTGTTGATTTAGCAAGTGTTTGAATTTATTACTAACAAAACTTCGTTCCGCCCCACTATCAAATAGGATGCATGCATACGAGTTGTTAAGTAGGAACGTACCGGTGACAACGGCTGGGTCCTGCACTGCTTCACCGTGACCCATTGTCAGCACTCTCCCTGCTGCTCCTGCCCCTTGATTGTTTGCGTTGGGGCAGTTTCGCCTGAAATGCTTGGTCTTCCCACATCCATAACAGGTATAGCTGGCTCCAGCATTGGTGTTGTTGTTATTGTTGTTGTTGTTGTTGTTGTTGTTGTTGTTGTTGTTTGTCATCTGGTTCTGTGGGAGCTGAGTCCTACAATACTTTGCTGTATGGCCCTTCCGGTTGCACCTTGTGCAACTCATTTCTCTGCACTCTCCATGATGGTAGAAGTTATGGGTTTTCAGCATTCTAACACTCCTATGGTGTACATGCAACCCTAGAAACCTTGGATCTATGTTTGACTAAGATACATGCAAATAATTATTTTTCCAAGGTTCTTATCCTAACTAGCATGGCATGGAGTACTTGAATCAAATAAAACTAGTAGAATTACTTACCTTGTAGTAGTAGTTGATTGCTTGGAGTTTGAGAGCCTAGCACCAATAATGTGGATGCCTCAAATGGAAGTCACAAATCACCACAAACTTGGAAACTTGAGAGAATAGTCACAAACTTCTTGAAATCGGCCCTCTTAGTTTACACACATCAACTAGTGTCATTTCAAGAACCAAAGCCTCCTTTATATAGTGTGGTGGATTAGGGTTACATCCATGTAAACCCTAATACCCATGTCTTTTCATTTCCATGAGATCCATGGGTTAAAGCTCCATGGAGTATCCATGGACTTTCCATGCAAGCCTAGCCCATTCCAAATAAGCATTAGCCTACACTATATAAATACAAGAGCCCATATTTAATTAGTCATACTTTTGATCTCTAAATTAATTCTAAATTAATTATAGATCAACACTAATTAAATAATATGAATTTATATTAATATATTAGAACTTATAATATATTAATAAATCATAACTTATACTATTCTCAAAAGATTATCCGTATATTGTTCGGGTGAAGTGCAACCCAAATGGACCATGCCGGGTCGGGTCAAGTACATACCAAATATAGTTATGGACTTAGACACTATATCCAACAGTCTCCCACTTGGATAAGTCTAATAACTATAGTTGCAAGTATGACTTCAGGAACCGATCAGCAATCGTAGCTCTTTAAACTCTGTTGAACTATGAAGCGCCATTTTAGATAAGTGATCATATAGTCCTTTGTTCTAGATATCAGCCGGACAAATACATGGAACATGGTCTTGCTTATTGTCCAGCATTTGTTTTCCGATTTCTGATTTGTTTGACATAGAACTTAACTGAACACATCAATTTAGTTCTGACCGGGCCCGGTACATAGGTCAAAACAAAATCATCGAGGGGCCCAGATATCGCTTCTAATCCTAGAAGAAACAGATAAACTTCGACTCATATGTTTTCTCTACTACTTGTTGAACTACACACAAAGGCACGATTTATAACATCGAGTTACCAATGCGTTTTCGTGCAATCAATGCATAACCAACTCATAGGCAAAAAATCATATCTCTAGGTTTGAAGACTTATATGATATTACCGTCTCACGATCACTAGAGATAAATTCCATGAAGTGATACAAGTGAGCGTGGGTTGAATCCAATACTCAGAACTTATGAGCACTCATGAGTGCTGTAGCCCGGCTTTGTCTAACATCTTAGACCTCTACAAGCCAACCCATGACAGTCTTGATTCATATCTACTTCCAACATATGACCGACTGTGGAGAGTTTGAATAATATGATATAAATCATAACATAATTATTCTGGAAGTCAAAACATGCAAAAAGAAATAATAGTAAACGATTGACAAGAGATAGCAATATTTTACTCATAAATAACAGCTTTTATTTATCATCAAATGTCAATTACATTTTACAAATTTCAAGATTATCTAACTACTAAAACTAATATCATCCTTCAACCCTATGCTCCGAGCATGCTGGAGATGCTTAGCCCGAGTCAGTCCCTTCGTGAGGGGATCTGCTGGGTTCTCATCCGATGATACCCTCTTTGCCACGAGGTTTCCTTCTTCTATTCGATGTCTGATGAAATGATATTTTATGTCAATGTGTCTTGATCTCCCATGATCTCTTGGTTCCTTGGCTAAGGCAACCACACTATTGTTGTCACAGAAAATCTCCATTGGCTCCTTTATAGCTGGTACAACTCCAAGGTCTCCGATGAAGTTCTTTAGCCATATAGCCTCCTTTGCTGCCTTGCTTGCTGCTATATACTCTGATTCACAAGTGGAATCAACCACTGTCTCCTGCTTGGAACTTTTCCAAGTACTTGCCCCTCCGTTTAGAGTAAAGACCCAGCCCGACTGAGAGCGGAAATTATCCCTGTCAGTCTGAAAGCTAGCATCACTGTACCCTACAACTCTCAAGTCCTCACTGCCACCGAGGGTAAGGACCCAGTCCTTAGTCCTCCGTAGGTACTTGAGGATATTCTTTACCGCAGTCCAGTGTGCCTTGCCAGGGTTCCCCTAATACCTGCTAACCATGCTCAAAGCAAAGGCTACATCAGGTCGAGTACACGTCATAGCATACATGATCGATCCTACAGCTAAAGCATAAGGTATTCGACTCATTTATGCTATCTCAGCCTCAGTACTAGGGCTTTGTGTCTTACTCAATCTGGCGTTACTCTGGATGGGTAACTCTCCATTCTTGGAGTTATGCATGTTGAACCTTTTCAACACTTTGTCCACATAGGTGCTTTGACTAAGTCCAATTAGTCTTTTACTCCTGTTTCTCAAAATCCTTATCCCTAGGATATAGGCAGCTTCTCCAAGGTCCTTCATAGCGAAACACTTCCCAAGCCAGGACTTTACTTCCTGCAGGGTTGGGATGTCATTTCCTATGAGTAGTATGTCATCCACATACAGTACCAAAAAGCTGACTATACTCCCACTAGCCTTGATATAGACACAAGATTCATCTTCACTCCTTGAAAAGCCAAATTCTTTGACTTTCTCATCAAAGCAAAGATTCCATCTGCGAGGTGCCTGTTTTAATCCATAAATGGATTTCTCGAGCTTACACACTCTACTGGGGTACTCTGTACTGACAAAACCCTCTGGCTGAACCATGTAAACATCTTCAGCCAACTTTCCATTAAGGAAAGCGGTTTTGACATCCATTTGCCGTATTTCATAATCATGAAATGCAGCAATGGCTAACAGAACCCTAATAGACTTAATCTTGGCCACTGGTGAAAAGGTCTCATCATAATCAACTCCCGGAGTTTGAGAATAACCCTTTGCAACCAGTCGTGCCTTATAAGTGTGTACATTACCATCCATGTCGGTCTTCTTCTTGAAGATCCATTTGCACCCAACTATCTTACGATCAGGTACATTGTCAACCAAGTTCCAAACTTGATTGTCATACATGGACTGTATCTCGCTATCCATAGCCTCTTTTCATTTAGAAGCCTCAGGGCCTGCCATGGCTTCCGTGTAGCTGTTAGGCTCATCCAGATTTACCAGTGTGTTATCACTGATAAGTGTCTCACCTTCTGCAGTAATATGAAAACCATAATAATGCTCAGGTGCATTCCTAACTCTGGTGGAATGCCTCAGAGGTATAGATTCTTCAGTCGGCTCTACATGAGTTTCCTCCTCAGGTTGAGGGCTAGGGTTTGAGGTTCCTTCACCACTTGACTCTTGAATTTCCTCAAGGTCAATTTACCTCCCACTGTCTCCTTGGCTCATGAATTCTCTCTCTCGAAAGAATCCTCTTCTTGCTACAAAGACCACATTATCACTAGGTCTGTAGAAAGTGTAGCCAAAGGATTTCTGTGGATAGCCGATGAAAATACACCTTTCGCTTCGGGGTTCGAGCTTATTGTGAGTCTCGCGTCTAACAAAAGCCTCGCAACCCCAAATCTTTATATGGTCTAGATTGGGAACTTTTCCAGTCCACATCTCGTGAGGTGTTTTGGCAACCTTCTTTGTAGGGACTAGATTAATGATATGGGCGGCAGTCTCTAAGGCATACCCCCAAAATGAGATTGGTAGCGAAGCTCGACTCATCATGGAACGAACCATGTCCAACAAGGTCCGATTGCGCCTCTCAGCTACACCATTCAACTGTGGTGTCCTAGGAGGTGTCAATTGTGAGACAATCCCACATTCCTTAAGATAGTCAAGGAACTCAGTACTAAGATACTCACCACCACGATCGGATCGAAGCATCTTAATGTTCCTACCCAACTGATTCTCCACTTCTTGCTTAAACTCTTTGAATTTCTCAAAGGTTTCTGACTTATGCTTGATTAGGTAGACATATCCATATCTACTAAAATCATCAGTAAAAGTCACATAGAACCGATTAGCATCTCTTGTGGCGGTTCTGAAGGGTCCACACACATCCGTGTGTATGAGGTCCAACAAACCTTCACCCCTATCACAAGTGCCAGTAAAAGGTGACTTTGTCATTTTACCAAGCAAACAAGATTCACAACTATCATCTGACTTTAGGTCAAATGACTCCAAGACTCCATCCTTTTGGAGTTGGCCTATGCGTTTCTTGCTTACATGTCCAAGACGACAATGCCATAAGGATGCTTTATCTAAGCTAGTGGAAGAGTTAATACACAATACATTATTTCCTAGATTATCTACAACAGATACAGTTTCATACACGCCATCACAAGCTAATGCTTTAAAATAAAGAACATTATTAAAGAAAGCATCAATACTACCATTATTATTATCAAAATAAAAGGTAAAACCTTGTTTATACAATGCATGAAAGGAAATAGCATTTCTTGCCATTTCTGGCGAATAATAACATTTATTCAAATCTAATGTAAACCCACTATTTAGCACTAAGGAATAAACTCCTATCTTGGTGACAGGTGAAGCTTTCCTGTTTCCCATGATCAAGTTTATCTTTCCCTGCTCCACATTCTCACTTCTTTTTAGTCCCTGCAAATCACAACATATGTGAATACCACAACCTGTATCAAGGACCCAAGACTTTGAATGAGGTGGTTTATTAGACAATATAGTGTATATACCTGCATGGTTGGGTTTTACTTTCCCATCCTTCAAATCTTGCTGGTACTTTGGGCAGTTTCGCTTCCAGTGCGACTTTTCATGGCAATAGAAGCATTCAGCCTCATTAGGGTTAGCAGAAGGAGTGACAAAACCTTTCTTGGTTTTGCTTGAAGAGGAGCCTTCAAGGGTCTTACCCTTGGTACCCTTAGAAGGGTTCTTTCTCTTCTTCCCTTTGCCATGCCCGATTGCCAAGACATTGGCCGCAGTTGGAGTAGGAGTAGGAGTAGTAACAACCGACTTACCCTTTAGACCACTTTCGGCGGTCCTCAAGAGTCCTTGAAGTTTGCTGAGGGTGACTTCTTCCTTGTTCATGTGATATGTCATGCGGAATTGATCATAACACGATGGCAAGGAGTGCAAAATGATGTCTATTGCTAACTCCATTGGGAAATTCACATTTAGCTTCAGTAAACGGTCCACATACCTTTGCATTTTCTGCATGTGGCCCGTGATGGGTTCACCATCCTTCATTCGGGTTGTTATCATGGAGGAGATTATTTCATATCGCTCTTGATGAGCACTTTGATGGTAGCGGTCCATCAAGTCCTGGTGCATCCCAAAAGGATAATAGTCCTCATAGGACTTTTGGAGCTCGGCTGTCATGGTGGCCATCATGATGCATGCCACTTTTGTAGCATCTCTTTCATGTACCTCATATTCAGCAAGCTCTTCAGGAGTAGCAGTTGGCTCGGGTACCTTCAGCTCCTTGTCGAGAACATATTCTTTGTTCTCATACCGAGTGACCATCCTGATGTTTCTGATCCAATCTGTAAAGTTGGACCCATCAAAGATGACTCTCCCACAAAGATTCATGAGAGAGAATGAGCTAGTAGGGTTTGAGCCAGAAGCATTGTTATTGGAAGACATCTGAAAAGAAGAGGGAATAGATTAGATTAGATATAGAGATAGTCCTTAACAAAACACCCAAATGTAATATTAAGGCTAGGACCCAACACAATTTTTTATAACTTAGAAGAGGGATGCCGTAATCTAAGCTATAAGATATTTGAAGGTAGGTGAATGACGATTCACCAATTTCCACCATGAAAAACGAAATATTTAATTAGGTTTTAATTGGTTTAGAAACTCCTAGATTCTTTGAGATTCATTGAACTTTCTTCAATGGCATGTTTCAATCTCGAGTGTGCCCTTCAAGTTTTGTGACTGGGATACCGAGGATTACAAAACAAGGTGTGAAGTAACCATGCAAATTACTTGGTACCCTTAATGTATTACCCCTCAATCGATGTGCCGGTTAACCACACACGCTCTATCGATACTATGATAAACATTAAGTCACCCTTTACCTACCTTGTTAAGTTCAAGTTAGTGTGCCGGTTAACCACACACGCTCCACTAACGACTTAAACAAAGTGTAAAGTGTAATTTCATGGATTAGCACCTTATTCACATTTTCCTAAAATAACTAAGATTGGGAATTCAATAAAGTTTAGTTACTTTAGTATTATCATTATAATTTTAATGAAAATTTATAAGTCCTTGTCCTACCCGTTCGACTAACGACCCTCCACCGATCAAGGAAGCGGTGGGTGAGAGTGGACACCCATTAAGTTGCCATTTTATAGGCAACAACCTTATACCCCCCTTATAGACCGACTTCGTGAATGAGGCGTACTAGCGGTAAGACGACTTGATCTTATACATATATAAATATTATTAAACTTATAATATTATAAAGTATAAGGGTTGAATTTTAACTTTTAAAATTCTAGGGGTTGGAACTAAAATTTTTAATATGACTTTACATGTTCCAAAACTTGAGGGCAAGTTTTGTAAACTTTCAAAACTTTTCATTTCTCATAACTTATGAGTTAATGGTTATTAAAATTGAAGACTCTTCATTTTTTGTAACCTATGTGTTCTTTTAATGGTTATTTATAAATGTGACTTTTGGTTATCCATAACTTAAGAACTAGTTATGGACTCCATTAAAACATATAAAGATCAAGAATTAATCTAATCAATTATTAGCACATAATTTCTATGATCTTCTAAACTCATATGTTTATGAATGTTCATATCAAAAATTTCAAGAATCGTAAGTACATATACAAAACTTGAAATTTTGATACGAGCTTTTGAACAAAACTTCGATTTTCAAGTTTTTTTTTTTTTTTTGCATCAAGTATCAAATAAACAAACCAGGCTCTGATACTACTGATGTGTTTTCAGCATTCTAACACTCCTATGGTGTACATGCAACCCTAGAAACCTTGGATCTATGTTTGACTAAGATACATGCAAATAATTATTTTTCCAAGGTTCTAATCCTAACTAGCATGGCATGGGGTACTTGAATCAAATAAAACTAGTAGAATTACTTACCTTGTAGTAGTAGTTGATTGCTTGGAGTTTGAGAGCCTAGCACCAATAATGTGGATGCCTCAAATGGAAGTCACAAATCACCATAAACTTGGAAACTTGAGAGAATAGTCACAAACTTCTTGAAATCGGCCCTCTTAGTTTACACACATCAACTAGTGTCATTTCAAGAACCAAAGCCTCCTTTATATAGTGTGGTGGATTAGGGTTACATCCATGTAAACCCTAATACCCATGTCTTTTCATTTCCATGAGATCCATGGGTTAAAGCTCCATGGAGTATCCATGGACTTTCCATGCAAGCCTAGCCCATTCCAAATAAGTATTAGCCTACACTATATAAATACAAGAGCCCATATTTAATTAGTCATACTTTTGATCTCTAAATTAATTCTAAATTAATTATAGATTAACACTAATTAAATAATATGATTTTATATTAATATATTAGAACTTATGATATATTAATAAATCATAACTTATACTATTCTCAAAAGATTATCCGTATATTGTTCGGGTGAAGTGCAACCCAAATGGACCATGCCGGGTAGGGTCAAGTACATACCAAATATAGTTATGGACTTAGACACTATATCCAACAAGAAGTTGCATTTGTTACACTTGGGAAGAATTCCTGAATACTACTTAGAAGCATTTGGCATGGATGAGGCTGGAGCATGTGGTGTGGTGGTAGCTTGTGTTGCAGCATGGACAGACACCGTTTGTTGCTTCTTAGACGATTCCGAGTTTTGCCTTCCCTTTCTCTTGTTGTTTCTCCCCTTCTTGTTATCTTCCTCCTTCTTAACCTCCGCTTCCACTGTTTTGGCACCCTTCTTATTGCCATGTTCATACAGTTTCTTGCCCAGTCTCTTGGCACTATCAAACGTCTCAGGGTTTGCCGTAATGACACTCCCTTGGATAGGTGCAGTCAATCCCCAGATAATCGTCTCAATCTTTTTCCTTTCTGAGGTGATCATCTCGGGACACAGAAGAGATAGCTCACTAGACCGGGATATGTATGCGTCGATATTGGAGTTTTGAACCGTGAGGTTCCACAACTCTTGTTCCATCTTCTGAATCTCACCTCTAGGACAGTATTCTGCTAACAAAATCTCCTTCAGCTCTTCCCAGGGCATCGCGTTTGCCACCGGGAGTGTCATGGCCTCCACATGGCCATTCCACCAGGAAAGGGCTTGGTCAATGAACGTGTAGGCTGCGAACTTGACCTTACACTCGTCCGGACATCCACAGATTTCGAAGACGGATTCTACCTTCTCGATCCATCTCTTCAGGGCTATTACGCCTCCTGTCCCATTAAAGGTCTGAGGTTTGGCGTTGGATAAATCTTTGTAAGTGAATGCTCGCGCGGCTCCGTAGTTTGTCCCTTGATTGGTGCTTCCGGCTCCCTGTCCGTTGCCTTCCCCATTGTTTCCATTGCGAATCTGCGCAAGTGCTGTAGTGACCGCAACGGACATTGCTGCCTGGAATGCAACCGAGTTTATCTCAGGTGGGGTCGGTGTTGCGTTGTTTCCACGGTTGGGTCTTTGAGGCATCTTTCTGTCACGGAATGGAAAGATGTTGAGTGCCTATCATTTTGTGAGTTTATGATCCTATAGACTAGGGGTATAGTGTGTGTATTCGGGTAATTTCATGCATTAACATAAAACAAGAAAGTAAAACACATAACATATAACAATGTCATGATAAAACATAGAGCATTTTCATTAGTACTAAAAATTTTGATACATGAAAATTTGCCAGAAGGCATACAGTGCATAAGGAAACTAAAAATCCGGCAGCATAACGACTCTATGAGTACTGTGATCACTTAAACATAGAGTCGGTAGTACATAGTAGAGTACGCCTAAGAGAAACCTAATACTAACGATAGCTACTGCTGGTCCAAGTCATGGTGGGATGTGCCAGGGGGAAAACATAATATTAGTAGGAGATACGACTTGTTCCTCAAACGGTGAGACCTATATAGCAAGTAGTAGAGCAAGTCCTATCAGAAGAGATGACGATGATACTCAATCGTCGAGCTGACGTATCAGGAGTTCAGCCAGTTCATCCGCCTCTTGGGTGATTACCTCTACCCTTTGCTCGGCTTGTACAACCCTTGCTTTGGCCGTAAAAAGTTGAAGCTTGAGGCTGATAATTTCTTCCTCGAGAGAGCGTAGATAGTCTGTATCACCCTTCTGAACCGTGCGGGGATCTGATGGGGTTCACTACGTGCCTCCTCTACGTCCTTCTCTTCATCTAATTCCTGGTCAGATTCGTCATATTCGTAATCAGTTACCACATATTCTTCCTGTTCCACATCGGGTCCAACATCATGGGCTCTCCCTTGCCTTTCTTCGGGATCCTCCTCAAGCATCCCTTGAGCCACTAGTGCTTGGTGGAAAAGTACTCCTTGCTGATCATCATCCATGATGACTGCATGGGACGCGGGAACAAGTCATGTTTTAGTTATTCCTATAGTATATTTTTAGTTATTTAAGTTTTGGGTTTCCTAGGGTTATTGGAGAGTAAGGTAGGCTTTTGGATTCATTTCCCACTATGATTACTCCCGAACACATGTTGGTCATATTCTAAATAAATATAGTTGATCAGGCTATATTTATCCCTAATATGACTACATAACTGCCTAGGTTTAATCATAGTGTTCAATTTCCTCCAGAAGCTTTTATTAGATGATGTTAGATTATTATCCTAGTATGCGCACATAATTGTGAGATTTTTGTTTTGTTTAGAGTTATTTAGTCCCATTATGTTTATAGTTGCATATCATGTATGGTTAGATATGCTAGTTCACTATAAACATTGCTCTGATACCAACCTGTCACACCCCCGAACCAGACGGCGGAAACGTCCGGGGGCTAGTGTGACTAACAATTGAATAATCATCACAATGAATATACATGAATCATAACATGATCATCACCAACATTAAATAACACAACTAGCATTGTTTACATCAAGTAAATTGTTAAAATACATAAGTTCAAATTGTTAGAAGTACGATAAGTGTTATTACATAAAACGAAACCATACACACTTGCATATCTTCCAGCTTAACGATTACCTGAGAATACAAGTTATTTTGAAAATGGTCAACATATATAATGTTGGTGAGTTCATAAGTATGTTTGAGTAAAAGTCTTTGTATCTTTCATAAAAACCCAGAAAATCCGATATTTTCTGTAAAATGTCTGAAAATGTTGTGAAAATCAAGTACAAATGCATGTGTGAATTTCATAGTTATAGTTTATAAAAGAGTAGTTTAGTTTAATTGTATTGTGTATAAATGATAAATGTATAATGAATAATTTCCCCCAGAAAATCCGATATTTTCTGTTTTATAACAATGTCTAGATTCTAGTATCGTTAAATAAGTTATTTTGTATTGACGCAATCAAAGAATTTATCTTCGAAAGTTCTTTTGGTATTGAATCCCTATATGAGCCGTTATAACCATGCATGATAATGATAAGGTCGCCCGTCTTGGTATTTTTCCAAATGCCGGTCTTGCTAAGGATGTTGTCGCCCTAGACTGGCCTAGTCTAGCTGTAGCGAACAACTAAGGCGTGGGGGGTCACCCCGTATAGATCTATACACAAACTCCCGCTTTCCTACCAGGAAACTCTGATTATAACTACATGCTACGATTGTACACTCAGTGGGGCCAACTGACAAGTCTCACTAGATTCTTAACCTCTTTTTGTATTATGTTTAATGTTTACGTATTTGAGAGATGTTGTTGTATTCGAAAGGTACTTTAATAAGTTTACGAATGAGTAAACCAAGGATCAACAATAGAGCCCTTATCTCCCTTCATAGCTTAGCTATGGACCCTTGTAAGTGTTAAAGGTTCGACAATTTTGATTATAGGGTGCTAGATCTTGCATTTTGTCCCAGTTTCTTCTTGATCTTATTGGATGGGATGGTGATACTTCATAAAGGTTACAACTTTATGATTCTCTAGATCATTTTAAGTAGTTTATGGTTTGGATTTGAAGTTTGGTGGTTTGTTTGAGCCGTGCATAAGATCTTCGCCATAAAACCCCAATTTTGACCAAAGTTGAGTCCAATACTTGTATTGGACATGCAAGTCTAAAAAGCATCAAACTTTAGGATGGTTTTAGTGTTATAAGCTCTTCTGGAGCAGATGGGCTACAAACTTAAGGGATTAAGTGCTTCTTGATTAAGTCATTTCCATTTTTAGCCTTCTTGGATCTAAGACTTGAAATCTATACCTATTGGTGGGTCTAAAGGGATAAAGGTGGAAACTTTATCCATTTGGACAGTAGAAATGATCAGATATGGACTTTGGAACCTTTGGTGTTGGAGGATTCAACTTAACTCATTAAAACGTTTTGGATCCAGTTCCCACGGCGTGGCGACTGGGGACAACGTGTCCGTTTTGTCATTTGGGGGCCGCGACGTGGCGAGTCAACTTTGATCGTTAACTTTGACTTTGACTTGCATTGACTTTTGGTCAAACACCTAGTCTTGGAATAAAAGCTAAGGGTGCACTTTATATGGCTATATAGCTGGTTGGTAGCATCTGTGTTCGTAGCAGCAGTAGTAGTTGCAGTTGATCATTGTTTGATAGGTGAGTCTCTTCACTATGTTTTTAGGATGATAGTGGTCTTTGTGACAATTACTGTTATTCCTGTATGTGCTTGTTTTCTTTATGACTCTTGCTAATATGATTGTATGCTTAGCTGTAGGGGTAAAATAGACCCAGTACCGATTGAAAGAGACCGAAGGGGGTGAAATAGACCTAGTACCGGTTAAAAGATACCAAAGGGGATGAAATAGACCCAATTTAGTTTTGAACTATTATGTATGTATCGTATGAGGGTATTTTGGGTGAATTCACTAAGATTTGTGTTTACAATTATCTGTTTATGGCTCCAGGTACTTCCGGTTCGAAAGAGAATGGCCCGGCATGATCGCACCGCATCCACCAGTATTCCACATTTTATGACATGATTTGTACGCTGTTAACTACTTTATACATTATCACATTTTGATGGATCTTTGAAATGAATAAATGATGCTTCTGTTGGTTTCAAAATGATATTTTTACTTAGTAATTTTTGGGAGATTACAAGTTGGTATCAGAGCCTTGGTTTGAGGGATTTGGGTACATTCTTGGGTCTATCTGAACTCTGAGGATTTGTAAAATCTTTTAAAAGGAAATGATTTTCTAAGAAGGTTTTCTAAAGGAAAAAGGGTGCGATGCATGCAATCAGTCATGCTCAAGTAAGTTTTCCCAAAATACCCATAGATGTTTATAGTTTCAGTATGTGTATATGTGTATAGCATGCTAAATTATGGCTAAGGACCTGCTCATAATTGCATGATAAGATGTTAGGATAGAAGCCTTGTATGCAGGTTGTATGAGTCTTTAGAACTACATGCAAGTGTAGAATTTAGATGAATAGACAATATGGCCTGATTAGGTAGTGCATTGGTTTAGAACCCAATGCTCGAATGCTGCTTGCTTTGTTCTTTTACAGACCCAACTGGTGTCGGCTAATTATTTAGTGAATACGTTAAATTACATGCTGTGGAGATTAGATAATTCTCAAAGGTAAGGTTCAACCCTATTGCACAACTCTTGTTTGAGTCCAAAGATTCTAGGGTGAGATCTAGCAGTTGAAAATTTTCTGATGTCGACAACATGTAACTGTATTCGTGAGGTAGTCAGAAGATGTTGGAGGGAGTCTCTTTTGCAGCTGATGGCAGGGGGTGATGGGAAAAAGGGATCCTAGGAAAGCCTAGGATAAGTCTTAGTGCATAGGGCGCTCTATAGTGTGATTAAAGTAATGGATATGAGGAAGTGACTTGGAGGATTCAAAATAATCCTTGAGGAAGGTATAGATATGTGCGGAAGATAGTATTGGGCCCTTACTACTGAAAACACATGATCTATACCTGAGACAAGGAAGGTCTGGATGATTTTGAGAAGCCTCGGGCGTGTGAACCTCTTCGTGCGTGTACTGATTGTTTATTGTTGGAAAGTATGTGTAAGGTCATTAACTATTGGTTATATTTCTAATAATAGCAGGGTCCTCTTGGGTTGCCCTCAAGACTCAAATTAAGTAGGATAAATAAAGGAGGAATTAGTTTATTAATTATTATGGTTTAGTAATTAATTAGAAACTAATTGGAAAAAAATTTGGTAATTAATTAACAGTATAATTAATAGAAGGGTTGAATATCAATTAATCAATAGTTGGTTGATCAAGAATATTCCAGAACCCTAGAAAGAAGGGTGGTGGACGAAAATTCCCTTTGGATAAGGGAAATTTCGTACATAGGGTTATCCCCTCCCACACGGGAGTGAGGATAAAACCCTAGGAGGTATCCAAGACAATAAATAGGGCCTTAGGGATTTATTCCTCCTTGCTCATTCTTTGCTTCATTTTTTTGTTGGATTTAGTGTCTAAGCCCATAACTATAAATGATATGTACTTGACCCGAGAGTAGCATGGTCCATTTGGGTTGCATGGCACCGGAACAATTTGCAAGGATGGACTTTTCAGAAGAGGATATTTATGATTTATTAATATATTATAAGTTCTTACATATTAATATGAAATCATATTATTTAATTAGTATTGATCAAGAATTAGTTTGGAATTAATTTTGTGATCAAAAGACACTAATTAAGTAAATGGGGATTGATTGTGTAATTCATTCATTCTTATATAGTGGGCTTATGATCCATAATCCTTTATGTTGGGCTAAATCCATGTGGTAACCCATGGATACTCCATGGAGGTTTTAACCCATGGAACATGAGGGATATGGAAAGTCATTAGGGTTTACATGGTGTAACCCTAGTTTGTCACACTATATAAAGAACCCCATAGCTATCAAAATCGGCACTTAAGTGAAAGCAAAGAGGGCTAGCCGATTTTGTGAGTGCAAGTATATTTCTCTCAAGTTCTTCCATTTGTTGGTGGTGCTGTGTGAAGCATTTGAGGCATCACACTTGGGGTGCTAGGCTCTTAAAGGCTTAAGGAATCAAGCTACAAGAAAAGGTATGTCATTCTACTAGATTTTTGTATTACATATACTTCATGGTATGCTAATTAGGATGAAACCTTGGAAAAATGAAAGTTTGCATGTATAATAGAGAAAACATAGATCCAATGTTTCTTGCGTTGCATGTACACCTTAGGAGTGTTAGAATGCTCAAAACCCATCAGTGGTTTCAGAGCATTGGCTTGTTTTTAACTATACTTGATGCTAGTTGCTTTAAAATACTTGAAAAATCGAATTTCTGCTCACTGTTCAGTGGACTCGCCGAGTCCACTGGGGAACTCGGCGAGTCCCCTCACAAATTTAACCAACTCGCCGAGTCTGTTCATGCACTCGACGAGTTGGTGCTCCTGAGTGCATATTTTCGAGTTTTAAGGCTGGAATTGGACTAAGATCATTACCCTAAACTGTGTTTGAACTTATAAACCTGTTTTTGATGTGGTAATGATCATGCTAATCCAATTCAAAAGATAATTGTCAAAGTTTCAAGTTTTATATTAATTTATATGATTCTTGAAAATTGTTGATGTGAATTATCCTTGCTCATGAGTTTTGCTAGATCATAGAAATTATTTGACACCTTCTTGTTAGTTTAATTGTTGATCTAAATGCCTTTTAATAGACTCCATAACTTGTCCTCAAGTTATGGAATTACAAAACTCTTTTCCTTAAAAGTTATTAAAACTCATAAGTTATAGAAATGAAAGGTTTTGAATAGTTTCAAAACTTGCCTTCAAGTTTTGGAATTTATAAAGTCACTTTTGAATACTTTAATTCCAAATCCTAGAATTTTAAAAGTTTAAAATTCAACCCTTATACTATTATAATATTATAAGTTTAATAATATATATATGTATAATACAAGTCGGTTTTACCGTTAGTAGGCCTCATTCACGAAGCCGGCCTATAAGGGGGGCATAACATTACTGCCTATAAAATGGCAGTTTAATGGGTGTCCACTCTCACCCACCGCTTCCTTGACTAGTGGAGGGTCGTTAGCCGAACGGGTAGGACAAAGACTATAATCCTAATTAAAAGTATAATGATAATTATAAAGTAACTAAACCTTTTATAAATTCCCAGTCTTAGTTACTTTAGGAAAATGTGAAATTGATGCTAATCCATGAAATTACACTTTGCAGCTTACCAAGTCATTGATGGAGCGTGTGTGGTTAACCGACACATTGACTTGGACTAGTAAGGGTGGCAAAGGGTAGCTTAATGTTTATCATAAGGTCAATGGAGGGTGTGTGGTTAACCGGCACATTGATTAAGGTGATAATTGACATTAATAGTACCAAGTACATTTGCATGGTTATTCGCACCTTGTTTGTGATCATCGGTATCCCAGTCACAAACCTGAAGGGCATAATCGAGATTTAAACATGCCATTGAATTGTTCAATGAGTCTCAAAGGATCTAGGAGTTTCAAATCCAATTAAAACTTAATTAACAAATTTTGTTTTCATGGTGGAAATTGGTAAATCGTCATTTACCTACCTTCAAATATTTTGCAAATTGGATTACGGCATCCCTCTTCCAAATTGTAAAATATTGTGTTGGGTCCTAGCCTTAATATTTCATATTGGGTGTTTTATTAAGGACTATTTATCTAATCTAAACTTGTCTTTCTTTCTTTTCACATGTCTTCCAACACTGCTTTTGGCTCAAACCCTACTGGCTCCTTCTCTCTCATGAACCTTTATGGGAGAGTCACCTTTGATGGTTCCAACTTCAATGATTGGATTAGGAACATCAGGATGGTCACTCGCTATGAGGACAAGGAATATGTCCTAGACAAGGAGCTTAAGGATATCGATGAGTCTTCTGCTACTCCTCAGGAGATTGTTTATTTTAGGGAACATGAGAAAGATGCCATCAAGGTAGCTTGTATCATGCTTGCCACCATGTCTCCTAAACTCCAAAAGTCCTATGAGGACTTCTACCCTTTTGAGATGTACCTGATGGGTTTTGTGCATTCTAACACTCCTAAGTGTACATGCAACCCTAAATACCTTGGATCTATGTTTTCTCTATTATACATGCAATTATGAACTTTCCAAGGTATTACCCTATCTAGCATACAATACTTGATACTTGGGTAATCAAATGGATACAATACATACCTTTGTTTGATGTAGCTTGTCTCCATGAAGCTTGAGTGCCTAGTGCCCCAAGTGTGACACCTTAAATGGCTCACACAACACCAAATGCACATGGAATGACTTGAGAGAAATGGAACACTCCTTGAAATCGTCTAGCCCTCATATTCACACATTAGTGTACGATTTCTTGAGCCATGGGATTCTTTTATATGGTGGCTATTAGGGTTACACCATGTAACTCATAACTTTACCCATTCCTTATGCTCCATGGATTTTAACCTCCATGGAGTATCCATGGGTCACCCCATGGACGTAGTCCAACATAAGGAATCTTGGATCACAAGCCCACATATATAAGAATGAATGATTTACACAATCAACCCATATATTTAATTAGTCTCCTTTTGATCACTTAATTAATTCCAAATTAATTCTTGATCAATACTAATTAAATAACCTTATTAATATATTAGAACTTATAATATATTAACCAACCTTAAGTGTTATTTCTCTCATTATAGTCTATCCAAATGCATGATGCCATGCAACCCAAATGGACCATGCCGGGTCGGGTCAAGTCTTACCAATTATAGTTATGGACTTAGACATTAATCCAACAGTCTCCCACTTGGATAAGTCTAAAACTATTATTGCGTATGACTTCAGGAACCGATCAGCAATCGTAGCTCTCAAAAGCTTCTGTCGAACTCTGACCTTGTCGATGAACTCTGACCTTTGTCAATGACTTGTCCATTAGATAAGGGATCATATATTCCTCCATTCTAGATATCATATGGACTGAGACATGGATTATCAATCATTCTCTCTGTCCATTTGTTGTTTCCCGATTTCCGATTCATGATGACTGACTGATTGAACAAATCAAATCAGTCCTGGCTTGGCCAAGCACTCACATGTATCATCTTTAAATCATCGAGGGGCCCACAAATATCGCTTTTATCCCGAAGGTAAAAGGAATGGATAAACTTCGACTCATATGGCTTGTTCTACTACTTGTTGAATCATACACAAAGGCACATTTTATAACATCGAGTTACCGAATGTGTTTTCGTGCAATCAATGTACAACCAACTCATAGTAACAACTCATATCTCTAGGTTTGAAGAATATAAGATATTATCGTCTCATGATCACTCGTGATAAAATCCATGAAGTGATTCAAATGAGCGCGGGTTGAATCCAATACTCAGAACTTATGAGCACTCATGAGTGTTGTAGCACCACTTTGTCCACCAACTTGGACCTCTACAAACCAACCCATGACAGTCTTGATTCATATCTACTTCCAACATATGACCGACTGTGGATGGTTTGAATAACTTAATCATTCAGGAAGAGCGACTTAGTTATTCTGGAAGTCAAAACATGCAAAGTGAAACACAAGAATAAATGAATCAAATATGGTATCAAACCCTATGAATATAAATAAACACTTTTATTTATCACCATACTGATTACTCATTATTCATTGTTTCGGTTTTATCAACTTTTTACTTGAATTAAAAACACTAGTTGTCCCATGCTCCAAGCATGTACACTATGTTTTTCTTAAACAATAGCTTTGCCATACACCAAGTATGCACTCTATGTTTGTCTATGATCCTTACTTTGTGAAATAAACCAATTGAACATAATTTCAATGATTGTAATTTCACACTCCCAAATCCTTATCGAAAAATGTGAGAATTTCAAATTCCTATCATTTATCGAAATCTGTTTAGATTTTAAACTTATATGCACTGGCCCTCCTGTAATGAATATGTACAAACTCACAAAGACTTGTCAACAGTCATTATAAGGTATTCCAATGGAGATCAACTCCCTGGAAACTAAGTCTCATATTCAAAGTACATTGCTTTGGACATGCTTCTTGCATTAAGTTTTCTAATCTTACACAGATAACTTCCACCTATGGAGACAACTCCATATTCTCATTTTGACTATCAGTTCTGAATAAGAGATGCCTCTTTTCAGAATATGTCAATATGGTCCTTCCAAAATTAGCACTATACTTCCAACCGTCCCTGAGCAACCAATCTTTGGTAAACCTCAGATTGTCCTCGACAATTGCTTAATCATTTTAGTCATATCCAATTCTAGACCTTTTCCCTTCTTAATGCCTCTGGGCATTTGGAAAAATTTAGAAATGACAAATATTATAGCACATGCAATCGATCCTGTACCCAAAGCAAATGGTACACGATTCATGATGTCTCACATAAAGACATGATTCTAGACCAGTCTTTTGCTACAATATTTTTATTTGCCATGTTTTCAAAATTTGACTATGAAGAGGGATGCCGTAATCATAATCGAATTTTGAGAATGCAATATATAGAATTTCCTTAAGTTGAACCAATCCAACATGAAATTCATATATATATTCTTGACTAAAGATGATTAAGGTCTCAATCTAAGCCTTTAGAACTGAAATGAAGTATATCCTCTCCCTTAATTATAGCAAAACAACTTTTTCAATCCATACAGCCTCACGAATTGAAACTTTTGTTTTCTATAATTAAGATTGCTAACTTGCAACACTAACAATAATTATCATGCTCCCACTAACATGATGATTATTAGCATAACACTTATGCTCCCACTAGCTTTGACATGTACTCAGATTTCAGCTGGACTTCTAGGAATCAATACTTTATTGACTTCCTTACCAAAGTTCAGATTTCTGATACGAGATGCTTTGATAAAACTTTATCAAAATCATACACCTTTCCTTAGATAGCATGCATGTGTGTCTAAACAATTTCAGAACTATGAAAAGGGATGCCGTAATCATAGTCTCAATTGTTTAGACCTTTTGCCATCTGCTTCAAATCTACTTGGTGGAAGTGTTTCCTCACCATCATTTTCATGAATCGGAGAGAAACCTTATGACCCTTAGATTTTATGGTGTATGTGTTCTTATCCATGTGAATCGTCAAAACCATAGTCACAAGACAAGGATAATGACAAATCCAAACTCATATGGACTAAACTTATGCAATTTTAACTTCTTGCCACCTGGCAGTACAGGGCCTGCCATTGCTTCCAAGTTGTTATGCAACCAATTGAGAACTTTTAGAACTCCTATACAAAGCCAACTTTAACTGGAATGGGCACAGAATATGTCAACATGATAGGTTATAAACCTCAAGTCGTGTGCTAGTGAAAAACCTCAGGTTTTATTCTTGATTAGTTCTTGAAATTCTTTTTAGGATCTTTAAGACTCCCACTGTCCTCTTGACATATAAGACTATCTTGCCAAATATTCAAGAGATAGTGCGGATTCTTTATCAAGACAAACACTTCACACAATTGGCCTTAGTTGGTCTTTGTTTAATCCAAAACATCACAGCTTACCAACTTCAAATGTACAAGAGTAGGACACTTTTACTCTTACATTTGACAAGTGTTATAAACCTTTCTTTAAGATATGCCACTCAACTTATAGTCTTGGAGTATGACTCTAAGACTTGTTTTGAAACGAAGTATGACTCATCTTCTTGATTTAACCATTTCAACAATTCATGACTCCTCTTCTTAGTCATAAGAATGCACTAAGATGTCCTTAGAAGACCAATTGTGATGTGGTTCTTTAATCATTAAGATGATCACAAAACATGATACTAAAGTACTCTCCCATCTTTTCAGATTTGAGAAACTTTTATCTGTCTGCCTAATTTGATTCTTCCCATTCGTTCTGCCATACATTGAGACTTTTCCAATGTTTCAGAATTATACTTAAACTTGTAAGTATAACCATATTTACTAAAATTTAGTAAATCATGACGAATAGTCTTAACGAGCTTTGTGGTGGACTTGACCAGTGCACAAGAATGTGTACTCGATCCCTTTAGTCCTTAACTTGACTCACACATCCATGTGAATAAGTCTTAATTTTCCAATTCTTGAAAGTTCTCATTCATCATACTATTCAACTTGCATGATTCCAAGTTTCTATCCAACTGAAGCCTTGGGAATGAGAATCTTTTCTTATTTGGTAAATTATGACACTACCACAAACGAAAGAATCAAGTCCATTTTTTTTCAAATATTGCTATCAATGGAATCATATAAACAATCATTTTTCACAAATGCCACTTGTAAGGATATTTAAAATAAATATAAAATTAAAAACTTTTATTTTATTTCAAAACTTTGCGGAAAAAACTTATCCTTATAGTGCAAATGCATACGGAAAAACTTGTTGTTATCTATTCCTAAGCAATATATCATAACTCCTAAGTAACAGCTTCAAAATTCTGATGCGGTCGAAATCCACCTACGCGATCAGAATCATCATATACTTCCTTTAAGCTTTCTCTCTATTCTTTGATTCTTAAAACATCAACATGTGACCCAATCACATCATGTAATGAGGATCTTAGAATAGAAACTTAACAGAGTTAGATAATGGGCTCTACCTGAAGTAGAGTCAGACTTATTGACTTTAACATCCTTAGGTAAACTTGGCAGCTTTGCAATCAACGCCCCTTCCTTTGGCAAAATAAACATATGGACCCTTTGGTAATGGGACTATCTCAGACTTAGCCTTTCTCCTTACCATTTGGTGAACCGGGTTGACTATGGCCAATCCCTTTCCATTGGGAAGAGAATGCTTTTTCTGGATTTCCAGTGTCACCATTGTCACTGTCCATAAAGTTTTTGGGAAGTTGATCTTCTAATCAAATTTGCTTTACTATCGTTCCAAATCATTGCTGATTCAGCAGCACCAAGCAAATAGATATGATCATTAAGGTTCATGTCATAGTCTGTTTCATAGTAGTCCCAAAGGAACTCACTATGTGACTTAGAAAGTGATTGAACATCCAACTTTCTCAAGACTTTGACACCCAACTCTCCCAGCTTGTCAATATGTGACTTCATCTCTAAGATGTGATCACACATAGACCTTGCTTGCCATTAGGGCTTGAGTGACCTTGAACTTGTGGGTTAGGGAGAATAATTGGAGGAGTTGGAGGAAGTAAAGTTCCAAGAGATTTGGGAAGATCATAGATGTCTGAACTAGACATCTTTTGGGAGATATTCAAGATAGTTGATCTAAAGTCCTTAATATAACACCCAATATGAAATATTAAGGCTAGGATCCAACAACCTATTTATAACTGGAAGAGGGATGCCGTAATCCGAGTTATAAAATAGTTGAAGGTAGGTAAATGACGATTTACCAATTTCCACCATGAAAAACGAAATAATGTAATTAGGTTTTTAATTGGATTTGAAACTCCTAGATCTTTTGAGATTCATTAAACTTTTCAATGTCATGTTTCAATCTCGAGTGTGCCCTTCAGGTTTTGTGACTGGGATGCCGAGGATCACAAAACAAGGTGTGAAGTAACCATGCAAATATACTTGGTACCCTTAATATTTACCCCTCAATCGATGTGCCGGTTAACCACACGAGCTCCACCGATACTATGATAAATATTAAGTTACCCTTTGCCTACTTTGTTAAATGCAGGTTAGTGTGCCGGTTAACCACACACGCTCCACTAACGGTTTAAACAAAGTGCAAAGTGTAATTTCATGGATTAACACCTTATTCACATTTTCCTAAGTAACTAAGATTGGGAATTTATAAGTGTTTAGTTACTTAGTATTTATCATTAATACTTTTAATGAAGGGAGAATTATAGTCCTTGTCCTACCCGTTCGGCTAACGACCCTCCACCAGTCAAGGAAGCGGTGGGTGAGAGTGGACACCCATTAAACTGCCATTTTATAGGCAGTAACCTTATACCCCCCTTATAGACCGGCTTCGTGAATGAGGCCTACTAACGGTAAGACTGACTTGCTCTTATACATATATTTATTATTAACTTATAATACTATAAAGTATAAGGGTTGAATTTTAACTTTTAAAATTCTAAGGGCTAACTTGGAATTAAAGTATTCATGGGGAAAACTTTACAAATTCCAAAACTTGAGGGCAAGTTTTGAAAATATTCAAAACTAACTAATTCCATAACTTATGTGTTTAAAGTAGTTTTAATTAAAAAAAAAAAACTCTTCAAGTTCCATAACTTGAGGACAAGTTATGGAAGACTTTAAACTAATAAAAGAATGTAACTTTTCTTTATTTTTGTAACTTATGGAACTAATTAAGGTTACACATTTTATCATTTAATGAAGTGACTCTTGAACCTCCATAACTTGAGGACAAGTTATGGAGTCATAAAACCATTTAATGAGGACAAGACTCTTCATTTTTGTAACCATTGCCATCTTTTTATGAGTTTTATGAAACTTAAATGTGACTTTTCATATAACTTGAGGACAAGTTACCAAAACACATTTTAGAATCAACTCTTAGATTAAAATGGATTGAAAACACATAATCAATCAACTTTTCTATTAATCTAATAAACTCATATGAACAAAGATAATTCACATCAATTTTTTTTTCAAGTAATTAGCATAACTTTTAAACTAATACAATTCGATTTTTCAGCTAATTTTGCAAGTATAACAAGAAAACAAGCCTTGTCTCTGATACCACTGATGGGTTTTGCATATTCTAGCACTCCTAAGTGTACATGCAACCCTAAATACCTTGGATCTATGTTTTCTCTATTATACATGCAATTATGAACTTTCCAAGGTATTACCCTATCTAGCATATAATACTTGATACTTGGGTAATCAAATGGATAGAATACATACCTTTGTTTGATGTAGCTTGTTTCCATGAAGTTTGAGTGCCTAGTGCCCCAAGTGTGACACCTCAAATGGTTCACACAACACCAAATGCACATGGAATGACTTGAGAGAAATGGAACACTCCTTGAAATCGTCTAGCCCTCATATTCACACATTAGTGTACGATTTCTTGAGCCATGGGATTCTTTTATATGGTGGCTATTAAGGTTACACCATCTAACTCATAACTTTACCCATTCCTTATGCTCCATGGATTTTAACCTCCATGGAGTATCCATGGGTCACCCCATGGACTTAGTCCAACATAAGGAATCTTGGATCACAAGCCCACATATATAAGAATGAATTATTTACACAATCAACCCATATATTTAATTAGTCTCCTTTTGATCACTTAATTAATTCCAAATTAATTCTTGATCAATACTAATTAAATAACCATATTAATATATTAGAACTTATAATATATTAACCAACCTTAAGTGTTATTTCTCTCATTATAGTCTATCCAAATGCATGATGCCATGCAACCCAAATGGACCATGCCGGGTTGGGTCAAGTCTTACCAATTATAGTTATGGACTTAGACATTAATCCAACAGTACCAGGACCGGATGGAAAGATACCATCAGAGTGCTCGTCAAGAGCGGTATGAAATCATCCGCTCCATGATTACAACAAAGATGAAGGATGGTGAACCCATCACGGTCCACTTGCAGAAAATGCAAAGGTTTGTGGACCGTCTGCTCAAATTGAATGTGGACTTTGATGAGGAGCTGGCTATAGATATTATTCTACACGCCTTACCTCCATGTTATGATCAGTTCCGCATGACCTATCACATGAACAAGGAGGAGGTCACACTGAGCAAGCTTCAGGGCCTTTTGAGGACTGCCGAAAGTGGTCTCAAAGGTAAATCTGTTGTAATCACTCCTACTACTAATGCCCCTATTATGGCGATTGGGCAAGGTAAGGGGAAGAAGAGGAAGGCTCCTTTCAAGAGCCGCAAGGGTAAGTCCCTTAATGGATCCTCTTCAAGTGGAACCAAAGGAGGTTCTGCTACTCCCTCGGCCATCCCAAAAGAAGCAGAGTGTTTCTATTGCCATGAAAAGGGGCACTGGAAGCGAAGCTGCCCCAAGTACTTGTAGGATGTAAAGGATGGGAAGGTTAAACCCACCCATGCAGGTATTTATACTATTCTATCTAAAAACTCATTACATTCAAACTCTTGGGTTCTTGACACAGGTTGTGGCATTCACATTTGTTCTGTTGTGGATGGCCTAAAAAGAAGTAAGGATGTGGAGCACGGGAAGATAAACTTGATCATGGGGAATAGGAAGGTCTCACCTGTCACCAAGATTGGAGTTTACTCTTTATTGCTTAGTAGTGGGTTAGAAATAGATTTGAATAATTGTTGCTACTCGTTTGAAATGGCGAGAAATGTTATTTCTTTTCATGGTTTGTACAAACAAGGTTTCACATTTTCGTTTGATAATGAAATTGGTGCAATAAATGCTTATTATAATGGTCTTTTTTATTTTAAAGCATTACCTTGTAATGGTGTACATGAAACTGTGATGGTTGTAGACAACTTAGGAAATAATGTGTTGCATATCGATTCTTCTAATGATTTGGATAAGGCATCCTTGTGGCATTGTCGTCTTGGCCAAATCCAGAAGGATGGAGTTTTAGAGTCAAATCCAGAAGGCTGGAGTTTTAGAGTCATTCGACTTAAGGTCGGATGACACTTGCGAGTCTTGTTTGCTTGGAAAAATGACTAAGTCGCCCTTCACTGGTTCTTGTGAAAGGGGTGAGGGTTTGTTGGATCTCATACACACCGATGTGTGTGGGCCCTTCAGAACAGCCACAAGGGATGCTAACTGCTTCTATGTGACTTTTACTAATGATTACAGCAGATATGGCTATATCTACTTAATCAAGCATAAGTCACAAACCTTTGAGAAATTCAAAGAGTTTAAACAAGAAGTGGAGAATCAGCTGGGCAGGAAGATAAAGATGCTCCGATCCTATCGGGGTGGTGAGTACCTTAGTATCGAGTTCCTAGACTATCTTAAGGAATATGGGATTGTTTCACAGTTGACGCCACCTAGGACACCACAGCTTAATGGTGTGGCTGAGAGGCGCAACCGAACCTTGCTAGATATGGTTCGTTCCATGATGAGTCGAGCTTTGTTACCAATCTCATTTTAGGGGTCTGCCTTACAGACTGCCGCCCATATCCTTAATCTAGTCCCAACTAAGAAGGTTGCCAAAACACCTCACGAGATGTGGACTGGGAAGGCTCCCACATTAGACCACATCAAGGTTTGTGGTTGCGAGGCATTCGTGAGACGCGAGACTCACGACAAGCTCGAACCTCGGAGTGAGCGGTGTATTTTCATCGGCTACCCATAGAAATCCTTCGGTTATCTCTTCTACAGACCGAGTGAAAATGTTGTCTTCGTTGCGAGGAGAGGAGTTTTTCGCTAGAGAGAGCTCATAGGCCAAGGACACAGTGGGAGGCAAATTGATCTTGAAGAACTTCAAGAGTCAAGCGGTGAAGGAACCTCAAACACTAGCGATCACCATGAGAAGGAAACTTATGTTGATCCGATTGACGAGTCCGTACCTCGGAGGCGTTCCAGTAGAGTTAGTGTTCCACCTGTGTTATATGGTTTTCATATAACATCTGATGGTGATACATTTATCAGTGATAGCAAAATGATAAATTTGGATGAACCTAACAGCTACAAGGAATCCATGGCAGGCCCCTAATCTACTGAATGGAAGGAGGTGATGGACGTCGAGATTCAGTCCATGTATGACAATCAAGTTTGGAACTTGGTTGACAATGTACCGAGTCGTAAGACAGTCGGGTGCAAATGGATCTTCAAGAAGAAGACCGACATGGATGGGAACGTACACACTTATAAGGCGCGAGTGGTTGCGAAGGGCTTTACTCAAACTCCGGGAGTTGACTATGATGAGACCTTCTCACCAGTAGCGAAGATTAAGTCTATTAGGGTTATGCTAGCCATTGCTGCATTTCTTGATTATGAAATATGGAAAATGGCTGTCAAAACTGCTTTCCTAAATGGAAAGTTGGATGAGGATGTTTACATGAGTCAGTCGGAGGGTTTTGTCGATGCAAAGCACCCTAATAGAGTGTGTAAGCTTGAGAAATCCATTTATGGATTGAAACAAGCATTTCGTAGATGGAATCTTTGTTTCGATGAGAAGGTCAAAGAGTTTGGCTTTTCGAGAAGCGATGATGACTCCTGTGTATATGTCAAGGCTAGTGGGAGCATATTTAGCTTTTTGGTATTGTATGTGGATGACATACTACTGATAGGAAATGAAATCCCAACCTTGTAGGAGGTTAAGTCCTGGCTTAGGAATGTTTCGCTCTGAAGGACCTCGGAGAAGCTGCCTATATTCTTGGGATAAGGATATTGAGAGACAGGAGTAAGAGACTAATTGGACTTAGTCAAAGTACCTACTTGGATAAGGTGTTGAAAAGATTTAGCATGCAAGATTCCAAGAAAGGTGACATACCGATCCGGAGCAATGCCAAACTGAGTAAAACTCAGAGTCCGAGTACAGAGGCTGAGATAGCTGAGATGAGTCGAATACCATTGCTTCTGTTGTTGGCTCAATCATGTATGCTATGACTTGTAATCGCCCTGATGTGGCCTTTGCTTTGAGCATGGTCAGCAAGTATCAAGGGAATCCTAGTAAGGCTCACTGGACTGCGGTTAAGAACATTATCAAGTAACTGCGGAGGACTAAGGACCGGGTTCTTACCCTCGGTGGGAGTGATGACTTGAGAGTGGTGGGGTATATCGACACTAGCTTTCAGACTGACAGGGATAATTTCCGCTCACAGTCGGGCTGGGTCTTTAACCTGAATGGAGGAGCAATAACTTGGAAAAGTTCCAAGCAAGAGACAGTAGCTGATTCAACTTGCGAATCAGAGTATATAGCAGCAAGTGAGGCAGCGAAGGAGGCAATATGGCTGAAGAACTTCATTGGAGACCTTGGAGTTGTACCAGCTATAAAGGAGCCTATGGAGATTTTTTGTGACAGAAAATACCACTTCACTAGACATCGAATAGAAGAAGGACTCCTCGTGGCAAAGAGGGTATCATCGGATGAGAACCCAGCAGATCCCCTCACGAAGGGACTGAGTAGGGTTAAGCATTTACAGCATGCGAGGCGCATTGGGCTGAAGGATGATATTAGTTTTAATGATTAGATATTTTTCAAAACTTGTAATGGTTGAAATGTAATTGACATTTGATTTTTAAATAAAAGGTGTTTTTTATTTACTAGTATGGTACTGTCTTGTGTCAATCATTTACTATTGTTTCATGTCACACCCTCAAAACCAAATGAACGGCGGAAACGTTCTGGGGTGGAGGACGTCATGTACAGTATCACAACAATGCAAGTAGTAAACAAGCAACAACATCATCCATTGCATTAATAATATAATTTCATACAAGTGTGTTCCGTTAAGTTTTAAAGACACCAAAACAATATACATCAAAAATATAAGATGAGTCTTGAACGAGCTCCATCTTCTCAAAACCTGGCTCCGGTACCTGTCTACTGGTGACCTGAGAATACAAGTTATTTTGAAAGAGTTTATCAGCTTTAGAGCTGGTGAGTTCATAAGTATATTAGTGTCTGTGTTTGTATGAAAGCATTTGTAAGATGTTTTGTAAGATGTACTTTGTATTTGTAAAAGTTTTGTATTTGTTTGAACTATCCTAGAAAACCCTATGTTTCCTACTAAAAGTAGCCTTCTACCAAGGCATCTAGTGTCTGTGCGTGTATCTTTTGTAAAAGTGAGTATTTTCCCAAATCCGACTATCATTAACCAAAAATATAGTTTTTACATTATTGTTTATTGTGTGAAATCACAAAGTAAAATGTAAAGGGAAAATGTTATAGTACTTTAATGTAGTATTATGAAACTACTGCTGTACTAACTACCTTAAGCCAATTGTATATTTTAAGGTAACATGTGATCGGCCTGTATCTTGCTACCGACTCAATAGTAAAGTGACAATGTAAGATGCCACAAAAATGACGTTTGGCACCCGTAGACTTGCAAGTCCCACTGTAGCGAGCAGCAAGGTGTAGGATAGTCAATCCAGTATAGATCTATACACAAACTCATACGCTCCCCAATTAAGGAGATTCTGATACAAAAACAGTCATGGCAGGTAGTGCCATGCCCTGTTTAATGGCTCACATAAATGTATTAATGTAAATGTTATGTGAATTGTGTGCTAGCTGTATTGTGTGTTCTTTCTCTGTCTAGCCTGTATGTTTGTTTCTCATCACTCTGTTTCATGTTTGTTTCTCGTTATAGTATGTATTGACTCATGTATGAACTGACTCATTGTATGTTTCATCGTTCTAGTAATAGTATCTTCCTAAACTACCCCTATGGTAGCTTACTAGCAATGTATGAACATGTTTGTATACCCTTGCTACCCAAGGGTATGGACTTGAATGAAGGAAAACCTTTTTATATCTATATACATATACATAATATATAACTAGGATTCAAACGACCCTCGGACAACTAACCTTGATACCCTAAGACCACAATCAAACAAGAACAGGAAGTAGGGTAGACTAGCAGTCCTAAGTCCTTCATAATCCTACTTATATAACTATATTTATATAGATACACATAATATAAGTTAAAAGAGGTTGATAACAAACCTTTTATATCTATATACATATACATAATATATAACTAGGATTCAAACGACCCTCGGACAACTAACCTTGATACCCTAAGACCACAATCAAACAAGAACATGAAGCAGGGTAGACTAGCAGTCCTAAGTCCTTCTTAATCCTACTTATATAACTATATTTATATAGATACACATAATATAAGTTAAAAGAGTTTGATAAATGTATTTGACAATAAAAGAGTTTGTAAAACAGTTTGAGGTAAAACAGTTTGATAAACAGTTTGAAAAGTAAGAAAACCATTTGCTTGGTAGTTATTAATCACATGTGATTGATATAATAACTACAATTGTTCAACTTGTATCCCCCCCATAAAAGCATTTAAAAACATTTAAAAGGTTAATTAAGGGGTATGAACTCACCTGTAGTTGGTGGTTTGGATGAACTGAAGAAATAGGATTGCTAGGTGTCAAGTGAAGACTTGTACACACACAATGATCCTATTTAACATATAAATACAACATATATGCATCTAATTAGACTTTAAACAACTAATTAGCAAAGTTAAGACATCCTAAGACAAGTTAAACACCTTATATAAGTGTTATAAGTCTCAAGGAATGCATCTAAGTGTTGTAGAACAATGCTATAGGGTTTAGGGTTCAAAAGAAACCCTAACTTGAGTTTACGGTTTTGTGACCTCAACCCAATGGGTTTACGGTCGTAAACCCTAGAGTTTACGACCGTAAACTCCCCCTCTTTTGACCATTTGTTGATTTGAAGGTTTCTAAGTCCATTGAAGTGTTTCCTCTTGAAGTATAAGCCTAAGGAAGAAGCTAGGGCACCATTTCACTCCTATTTGGAGTTTACGGCCCAAAGACCACATCCCTTTGGGTTTACGGTCGTAAACTCTTATGGATGTTGGTATTTTGATGATTTCAAGTCCTTAACACATCAAGGTAAGGATCCAAGTTAGTTACCTAGGCTTAGGAAGGGACTAGGGACATTTTGGTCCCTTAAAATGGGTTTACGGTTCAAGAATGTTCTTGGACCGTAAACACCATTTTCTTGGTGTTTCTTGGATGATTTCATGTTCTAATGAAGTATAGCAAGCTTAAACACACTCTAGGATAGAAGTACTTACTATATGGAAGCTTGAAATGAGCCAAAATGCCAAGAACACTAGTGTGTGTTCTTGGTGTTCTTGGTGAAAATGGAAGAATCAACCTTTTGGAATGATTTCACAGTTAGAAGGGTGTTAAAACACTAGATTAAGTGATCTACTAACTTGAAATGGTTGAAAACACTTAATAGATCGAGATTTGGAATAAATCCCGGGATGATACTTGAGAGGATTTGCTTTTGTTCTTGAGAAATTTGGAAAAATGACATAAAATGACAAGTGTCATATATATACTCCAAATTTCTGGGTTTTTGGCTGAAAATATTTTATTCCGGCAGTAAACTCCAATTTCTTGAAGTTTAGGAATAACAGTGTTGCACTATAACCCTAGGGCATCCTCTCTCCTGGTATCTCCTAAAGTGTAAATCCTAAAATAATCAAACTTAATCCAAAAAGTCTGAAAATTTAACTGTAACTGATTTGACTTCTATTGAATTGACATGTTGTACCGAATAGAAATTTCGGGTTGTCACATCATCCCCTCCTTAGAAGGAATTTCGTCCCGAAATTAGAATTTAAGCAAATAAGTAGTTACAAGGAACTAAGTAAAAAGACGAGGATATTTCCATTTCATCTGATCCTCTCGCTCCCAAGTGAATTCAGGTCCTCGCTTGGCGTTCCAGCGAACCTTCACTATCGGGATGCGGCTTTGTTTCGTTTGCTTGACCTCCCGGTCCATGATCTCTACTGGTTCTTCCACGAAGTTGAGGCTCTCGTTGATCTCGATCTCGTCGAGTGGGATTACAAGAGTCTCGTCGGACAGACACTTTTTCAAGTTCGAGACGTGGAAGGTAGAATGTACGTTACTGAGTTCGCTCGGTAAGTTAAGTTTGTAAGCTACTGGGCCGATTCTGGCAAGAATCTCGAAAGGCCCAATGTACCTTGGATTTAGCTTTCCACGCTTTCCGAAGCGTATCAAGCCCTTCCAGGGTGAGACCTTCAATAGAACATGGTCGCCCACCTGGAATTCCAACGGTTTCCTTCGTTTATCAGCGTAGCTTTTCTGTCGGTCTCTGGAGGCTTTCAGTCGTTCACGGATCTGAACGATCTTCTCCGTCGTTTCCCGTATGATTTCCGGACCTGTGAGAGTGCTTTCAGGAACTCATCCCTTAGCTAACTGGGTATCACCCACCTCAGCCCAGCACAGAGGGGATCTGCACTTTCGGCCGTAGAGGGCCTCGAATGGAGCAGCCTTTATGCTTGTGTGATAACTGTTGTTGTAGGAAAATTCTACAAGGGGTAAATGAGTATCCCATGTTTTCCCAAAGTCAATCACACAGGCTCGCAACATGTCCTCTAAGGTTTGGATAGTCCTCTCACTTTGCCCGTCTGTCTGCGGATGGTAGGCTGTACTCATGTCCAGCCTAGTTCCTAAGGAACCTTGTAGTGATTGCCAGAACCTAGAAGTGAACCTACTATCTCTGTCTGAGATAATGGATGTAGGGACACCGTGCAATCGTACAATTTCCCTTATGTATGTTCTGGTAAGTTTCTCCATCTTGTCTGTTTCCTTGATTGGTAGGAAGTGCGCGGACTTGGTCAATCTGTCAACGATGACCCATATGGTATCAAGTCCACCCGTTGCCTTGGGCAACTTGGTTATGAAATCCATAGTGATCCGCTCCCACTTCCATTCTGGGATCTCAGGCTGTTGAAGAAGACCTGAGGGTTTCTGGTACTCGACCTTGACCTTTGCGCAAGTAAGGCATTTACTTACGAAGGTAGCAATCTCTGCTTTCATGTTAGGCCACCAGTATAACTTTTTAAGATCCAGATACATCTTATCTGAACCTGGGTGAACGGAATAACGAGTGTTATGCGCCTCCTTCATGACCAAATCTCTGAAACCACCAAGTTTCGGGGTCCAGATCCGGTTCATGAGATAATAAGCTCCGCCACCTTTGACTTTCAAGTTCTTATCCATCCCTCGCAGGGATTCATTGGTCACATTTTCAGGCTTCAAAGCGTCGAGCTGAGCCGCCTGTATTTGTGTGGATAAGTGTGAATGGATAGTCATAGTCAATGACTTGACTTTACGACCAGAATATTCTTTCCGACTTAGGGCGTCAGCTACTACATTGGCCTTGCCGGGATGATAACGAATTTCGCATTCGTAGTCACTGAGTAGCTCGACCCACCGTCGTTGTCTCATGTTGAGCTCCTTCTGATCAAATATGTGTTGTAAGCTCTTGTGGTCTGTAAAGATTGTGCTCTTCGTACCGTACAGGTAGTGTCTCCAGATCTTTAAAGCAAATACAACTGCTCCTAGTTCAAGATTATGCGTCGTATAGTTGACCTCATGTGTTTTCAGCTGCCTCGAGGCATAGGCGATAACCTTACCTCGCTGCATCAGAACACATCCGAGACCTTGGTTCGATGAATCACAATAGACAACGAAGTCTTCTATTCCTTCGGGGAGGGATAGTATTGGTGCAGTGCACAAGGCTCGTTTGAGCGTTTGGAACGCTCTCTCCTGCTTTTCTTCCCAGTCAAAGGATACGCCCTTCTGGGTAAGCATTGTAAGAGGCTTTGCAATGCGGGAGAAGTTCTGAATGAACCGGCGATAGTAGCCAGCGAGGCCTAGAAATTGACGAATTTCTGTAGGCGTCTTCGGTGCTCACCAGCTCTCAATGGCTTTGATTTTGGATGGGTCTACGTGGATTCCCTCTTCGCTAACCACGTGCCCTAAGAATTCGACTCGTCGGATCCAAAATTCGCATTTCGAGAATTTCACAAAAAGCTTCTCCGCGCGCAGGGTTTCTAAGACTTGTCGCAAATGTTGACTATGCTCTTCCTTACTACGAGAGTAGATAAGTATGTCATCGATGAAGACGATGACGAACTGATCCAAGTAAGGACGACACACCCTATTCATTAAGTCCATGAATACAGCGGGCGCGTTTGTTAATCCGAACGGCATCACTACGAATTCGTAGTGCCCATAACGAGTTCGGAAGGCTGTCTTTGGAACATCCTCCCCTAGCACTCGTAACTGGTGATATCCGGATCTTAAGTCGATTTTAGAAAAGAAATTCGCCCCTTGAAGTTGATCGAATAAATCGTCTATCCTAGGCAAAGGATAACGATTCTTGACGGTCAGTTTGTTGAGCTCCCTGTAGTCGATGCACATACGAAAAGATCCGTCTTTCTTCTTGACGAACAAGACTGGAGCTCCCCAGGGTGAGAAGCTTGGTCTTATAAAGCCCTTGCTGAGCAGTTCGTTAAGTTGACAGGATAGTTCTTGCATCTCTGCAGGTGCTAGACGATAAGGCGATTTGGCTACGGGGGTAGCCCCTGGAACTAAGTCGATTCTGAACTCGACTTGTCGTTGCGGAGGTAATCCTGGTAGCTCTTCTGGAAAGACGTCGGGAAAGTCGTGTACTATTGGAATGTTCTGAATAGATTTAGTTGCTTGGCTCACATCGACAACATGAGCAAGGAATGCGCGACATTCCTTTCGCAAGAATTTCTGAGCTTGAATGCTCGAGATGATACGAAGGTTTGTGCCGGGTTTGTCGCCATAAACTACTAGGGTTTCGCCAGACGAAAGATTAAGGCGGACTGCTTTTTCATAACACATGATGTCGGCACGCTGAAGACTCAACCAATCCATGCCAATGATGACGTCGAAACTTTTAATTGAGACTGGCATGAGATCGATCGAGAATGAATGGCTATCTAAAGTTAAGGTACACCCTATGTATATGCAGCTAGTGCTCTCTGTCTTCCCATTAGCCATTTCTACTGTGAACGGTTCTTTGAGTGCTCGTGATTTTTGCTTAAGTAAATGAGCAAATTTCTGATTCACGAAGCTTCTCTCCGCTCCACTATCAAATAGTATACAAGCATAAGAGTTGTCGAGGAGAAACGTACCAGTGACCACGGTGGGGTCGGCAACCGCCTCCTCATGGCCTATAGCCAGAACTCTTCCTACTCCACCGGCATTCCCTGCCTTGGGGCAGTTCCTCTTGTAGTGACCCACATCGCCACAGTTGTAGCAAGATTGGCCCACTCCAGCGCCGGGGACTTGGGTGATTGGCCTTGCCGGAGATTTACAGAAACGGGCCGTATGCCCCTTCCTGTTGCAGTTTACACACTGCATGTCCCGACAGGCTCCCATATGATGGTAGTTGCACTTGTTGCATAAAGGCAAACTTCAGAATACTGCTTTATTGGAATAGCAGCAGTGGCAGGTGCTGTCGCACTATGAACTGCCACCGTCTGCTGTTTCTTCGCAGCCTTCTTCTTTTTCTTGTCATCCCAGAAATTCCGCTTGGACTCTGCAGTTCTGGCGGTTTCTGAGATGTCCAGGGTGGTTGTTGCAGCCGGGGTACGGGTCCCGTGGTCAACTAGCTGCTGTGCCAATCGCTTGGCACTATCAAATGTAGTGGGGCGTGATGACAATACATTTCCCTGGTATGGTGGCACCAGACCCCATATATACCTCTCGATCTTCTTTCCCTCTGTATGAATCATGTTGGGACACAAGGCCACCAGTTCACAGAACCTGGCGGTATATGCTACGATGTCGGTGCCTTTCATGGTTAGGCGCCAAAGTTCTTCATCCAGCTTTTGGATCTCGCCCCTCGGGCAGTACTCCTCAATCATGAGGTCTTTTAAAGTATCCCAGCCCATATCATTTGCCACTGAAAGAGATAGTGACTTAACATGGCTATTCCACCATGTTAGGGCTCTGGTTTCAAAGGTGCAAGCAGCGAACTTCACCTTGCTCCCTTCTGGACAGGAGCAGATTGCGAAAACCGATTCGGTTTTCTCAAACCATTGCGAGAGTACAATGACTCCGCCAGTTCCTCTGAAGGATAATGGCTTGCAGTTTGTAAAATCTTTGTAGGAGCACTCTCTCGAGCGCATAGGGGTTTCAACCTGTATTGTTGGAATAGGAGTCCCTCCTCCCGTGGAACTTGAAGAATGATATTCAGCCATGGCCGTTGCCACAGCCGCAGCTACAGCAGCATTGAGGGCTGCTGTATCAAATTGAGGAATAGGTGGTGGAGGATTACGTCTTGTTGACTTACGTGGAGGCATCTTTTAGCTGAAAGTTTAGAATGAATAAGATATTGATAAGAATTTGACATGAACATTGATGAGAATGACTCATGGACTAACTCTCCATAGCCCAACAGCATAATTAAATGGAATACTTGAATGAAGATGAAAGCATTTGGATAATAATTTCCATTAGATTTTCATATCTGTCAAAGATATTGGAATTACAGATGTAATGAGTTTGGGGAAAAATGACCTAGAAGTAGGTCTTACATCAACCAAGATGGGAAAATTTTGACAGCATACTACCTAATCAAAACCTAGCAGGTCTAAGATTTATAAGGATAGGAAATTAGACTTAAGTTTTTACATAACTAAGTTATATCCAAAAGAGAAGTCGGTACGATTCTAACGACGACGAGAACTGCTTGAGTGAGCCCTTGAATCCGAAAGCAGATGTTCAATGTCTCTTACGCGCCTATCAGTCCTTGCTTGTTGAGCTTGAAGTTCCCTGACTTCGGCTCGGGTCTCAGCAAGTTCTCTTTGAAGCAGAGCATTACCGACCTGAGCCCTTTCATGAGCGGACTCCAGCTGGCGAATGCGGACAGTATTAACACCAGAATTTGCATCAACTTCTACTACCCGGTCGATAGCCGCTCGACCCTGCTCGGTGTTCCGAGAAATCCTACGAACCATGATAGGTAGGACCCTATCAGCTGAACCTCCCTCAGTGAGGTTGTAGAAGCTTATGTCTCCATTTTAAGGAAAAGGTTGACCTTGTTCCTGACTCCACCTATTCAAGTTTGTGGCCCACACAGGTGTGGGTCCTTGAAATGCGGGACGAGGGTTTGGGTTTTGAACAGCTGGGGGTTGGTTGTTGACTTCTGGCTCCGAGTCGGAACCATCAGAAAAACCTTCAGCTTCATAATCATCTAAAGGAATTGGGTGATTATCTTCTGGTTCTTCTTCCAGCCATTCTGCGTTGTCGTGGTTGGGAAAGTACGGGTCTCCGGGAAGATAAAATCCAGCCATTAAATCTACGCGAGAAAAGGGATATAAGAAATAACTAAATTAAACTAACTAACTAAATAAATAATTATAAGATGATCTTTATCAGTTGCCTCAATACTTGTTTAAAGCATACCAGTTATATGTCATGCAGACGGGATAGACCTTCGAATAAGTAACCCTAACCCTAAGCCCACAACCAAACAAGGAACAGGAAGTAAGGCAAAGATCATAGATTCTAAGTCTATGACATCCTAGTACATATAACTTTAGTGTATCCACTAAACAACCATTGATATACTAATAAAGACCTTTAGTTCTCGAATAATTAATTATAGTAACACAAAATACTCCTATAGTATTTTAAGTTTAATGTTTTGTTCTACTGTTCTTGTTGTAGAAGTGTTGGTAAGTTTTTAGACTTGTTGCAACCTCACAACCACACTTAGGCACACGCTAATCACTCCTCGGATAATGTAGTTGATCAGGCTACATCTTCCCAGGGTTGACCATATATCTCTAAGTCTGCTTATGCTGTCCACCAATCGTAATACTTTTGTTCTGTCCTAGTGACACTGATTTTAGTATGAATGCAGGTATGTATACTTTATTAAATATTTTATTATTTAAAGTATAAACTCTTCATCAGAGTATTTTAAATCCCGCTTGTGTTTATAGTTCGTATATCTTTTATGGGTTGATACACTCGATTCACTATAAACAATGCTCTGATACCAATCTGTCACACCCTCAAAACCAAATGAACGGCGGAAACGTTCTGGGGTGGAGGACGTCATGTACAGTATCACAACAATGCAAGTAGTAAACAAGCAACAACATCATCCATTGCATTAATAATATAATTTCATACAAGTGTGTTCCGTTAAGTTTTAAAGACACCAAAACAATATACATCAAAAATATAAGATGAGTCTTGAACGAGCTCCATCTTCTCAAAACCTGGCTCCGGTACCTGTCTACTGGTGACCTGAGAATACAAGTTATTTTGAAAGAGTTTATCAGCTTTAGAGCTGGTGAGTTCATAAGTATATTAGTGTCTGTGTTTGTATGAAAGCATTTGTAAGATGTTTTGTAAGATGTACTGTGTATTTGTAAAAGTTTTGTATTTGTTTGAACTATCCTAGAAAACCCTATGTTTCCTACTAAAAGTAGCCTTCTACCAAGGCATCTAGTGTCTGTGCGTGTATCTTTTGTAAAAGTGAGTATTTTCCCAAATCCGACTATCATTAACCAAAAATATAGTTTTTACATTATTGTTTATTGTGTGAAATCACAAAGTAAAATGTAAAGGGAAAATGTTATAGTACTTTAATGTAGTATTATGAAACTACTGCTGTACTAACTACCTTAAGCCAATTGTATATTTTAAGGTAACATGTGATCGGCCTGTATCTTGCTACCGACTCAATAGTAAAGTGACAATGTAAGATGCCACAAAAATGACGTTTGGCACCCGTAGACTTGCAAGTCCCACTGTAGCGAGCAGCAAGGTGTAGGATAGTCAATCCAGTATAGATCTATACACAAACTCATACGCTCCCCAATTAAGGAGATTCTGATACAAAAACAGTCATGGCAGGTAGTGCCATGCCCTGTTTAATGGCTCACATAAATGTATTAATGTAAATGTTATGTGAATTGTGTACTAGCTGTATTGTGTGTTCTTTCTCTGTCTAGCCTGTATGTTTGTTTCTCATCACTCTGTTTCATGTTTGTTTCTCGTTATAGTATGTATTGACTCATGTATGAACTGACTCATTGTATGTTTCATCGTTCTAGTAATAGTATCTTCCTAAACTACCCCTATGGTAGCTTACTAGCAATGTATGAACATGTTTGTATACCCTTGCTACCCAAGGGTATGGACTTGAATGAAGGAAAACCTTTTTATATCTATATACATATACATAATATATAACTAGGATTCAAACGACCCTCGGACAACTAACCTTGATACCCTAAGACCACAATCAAACAAGAACAGGAAGTAGGGTAGACTAGCAGTCCTAAGTCCTTCATAATCCTACTTATATAACTATATTTATATAGATACACATAATATAAGTTAAAAGAGGTTGATAACAAACCTTTTATATCTATATACATATACATAATATATAACTAGGATTCAAACGACCCTCGGACAACTAACCTTGATACCCTAAGACCACAATCAAACAAGAACAGGAAGCAGGGTAGACTAGTAGTCCTAAGTCCTTCTTAATCCTACTTATATAACTATATTTATATAGATACACATAATATAAGTTAAAAGAGTTTGATAAATGTATTTGACAATAAAAGAGTTTGTAAAACAGTTTGAGGTAAAACAGTTTGATAAACAGTTTGAAAAGTAAGAAAACCATTTGCTTGGTAGTTATTAATCACATGTGATTGATATAATAACTACAATTGTTCAACTTGTATCCCCCCCATAAAAGCATTTAAAAACATTTAAAAGGTTAATTAAGGGGTATGAACTCACCTGTAGTTGGTGGTTTGGATGAACTGAAGAAATAGGATTGCTAGGTGTCAAGTGAAGACTTGTACACACACAATGATCCTATTTAACATATAAATACAACATATATGCATCTAATTAGACTTTAAACAACTAATTAGCAAAGTTAAGACATCCTAAGACAAGTTAAACACCTTATATAAGTGTTATAAGTCTCAAGGAATGCATCTAAGTGTTGTAGAACAATGCTATAGGGTTTAGGGTTCAAAAGAAACCCTAACTTGAGTTTACGGTTTTGTGACCTCAACCCAATGGGTTTACAGTCGTAAACCCTAGAGTTTACGACCGTAAACTCCCCCTCTTTTGACCATTTGTTGATTTGAAGGTTTCTAAGTCCATTGAAGTGTTTCCTCTTGAAGTATAAGCCTAAGGAAGAAGCTAGGGCACCATTTCACTCCTATTTGGAGTTTACGGCCCAAAGACCACATCCCTTTGGGTTTACGGTCGTAAACTCTTATGGATGTTGGTATTTTGATGATTTCAAGTCCTTAACACATCAAGGTAAGGATCCAAGTTAGTTACCTAGGCTTAGGAAGGGACTAGGGACATTTTGGTCCCTTAAAATGGGTTTACGGTTCAAGAATGTTCTTGGACCGTAAACACCATTTTCTTGGTGTTTCTTGGATGATTTCATGTTCTAATGAAGTATAGCAAGCTTAAACACACTCTAGGATAGAAGTACTTACTATATGGAAGCTTGAAATGAGCCAAAATGCCAAGAACACTAGTGTGTGTTCTTGGTGAAAATGGAAGAATCAACCTTTTGGAATGATTTCACAGTTAGAAGGGTGTTAAAACACTAGATTAAGTGATCTACTAACTTGGAATGGTTGAAAAAACTTACTAGATCGAGATTTGGAATAAATCCCGGGATGATACTTGAGAGGATTTGCTTTTGTTCTTGAGAAATTTGGAAAAATGACATAAAATGACAAGTGTCATATATATACTCCAAATTTCTGGGTTTTTGGCTGAAAATATTTTATTCCGGCAGTAAACTCCAATTTCTTGAAGTTTAGGAATAACAGTGTTGCACTATAACCCTAGGGCATCCTCTCTCCTGGTATCTCCTAAAGTGTAAATCCTAAAATAATCAAACTTAATCCAAAAAGTCTGAAAATTTAACTGTAACTGATTTGACTTCTATTGAATTGACATGTTGTACCGAATAGAAATTTCGGGTTGCCACATTTCACTTTGCATGTTTTGACTTCCATAATAATTATATTATTCAAACTATCCACAGTCGATCATACATTGGAAGTAGGTATTGAATCAAGACTGTCATGAATTTGGTTTGTAGATTTGTCTGAATGGTATTAGACATAGCAAAGTTTTCTGCAACATTCATGAGTGCTCATAAGGTCTGAGTATTGGATTAAACCCGCGCTTACTTATATCACTTCATGGAATTCATCTCGAGTGATCGTGAGACGATAATATCATATAAGTCTTCAAACCTAGATATATGAGTTGTTGACTATGATTTAGTTGTACATTGATAGTACGAAAATGCATCGGTAACTCGATGTTATAAAACGTGCTGTTGTGTATGATTCAATGAATAGTTAATACAAGCATATAGTGTCGAAGTTTATATGTTCCTTTTAGTCCTTGGAGGATTAAAAGCGATATCTTGGGCCCCTCGATGATTTTGTTTTGACTTATGTGTCGGGCCTGGGCAGAACTAAATTGATGTGTTCGATTAAGTTCTATGTCAAACAAATTGGAAATCGGGAAACAAACTGCTGGACAATAAGTATGATGTTGTTCCATGTATTTGACCGGCTGATATCTTGAGAACATAGGATTATATGATCACTTATCTAAAATGGAGCGTCTCGTTTCAACAGAGGCTTTTAAGAGCTACGATTGCTAGTCGGTGTTTTAAGTCGTACTTGCAGTTATAGTTATTAGACTTATCCAAGTGGGAGACTGTTTGATTTAGTGTCTAAGCCCATAACTATAAATGGTATGTACTTAACTCGAGAGTAGCATGGTCCATTTGGGTTGCATGGCACCAGATCAATTTGTAAGGATGGACTTTTGAGAAGAGGATATTTATGATTTATTAATATATTATAAGTTCTAACATATTAATATAAAATCATATTATTTAAACAGTATTGATCAAGAATTTGTTTGGAATTAATTTTGTGATTAAAAGAGACTAGTTAAATAAATGGGGATTGATTGTGTAATTCATTCATTCTTATATGGTGGGCTTATGATCCATAATCCTTCATGTTGAGCTAAATCCATGTGGTAATCCATGGATACTCCATGGAGGTTTTAACCCATGGAGCATGAGGGATATGGAAAGTCATTAGGGTTTACATGGTGTAACCCTAGTTTGTCACACTATATAAAGAACCTCATAGCTACGAAAATCAGCACTTAAGTGAAAGCAAAGAGGGCTAGCCGATTTTGTGAGTGCAAGTATACTTCTCTCAAGTTCTTCCATTAGTTGGTGGTGTTGTGTGAAGCATTTGAGGCATCACACTTGGGGTGCTAGGCTCTTAAAGGCTTAAGGAATCAAGCTACAAGAAAAGGTATGTCATTCTACTAGATTTTTGTATTACATATACTTCATGGTATGCTAGTTAGGATGAAACCTTGGAAAAATGAAAGTTTGCATGTATAATAGAGAAAACATAGATCCAAGGTTTCTAGGGTTGCATGTACACCTTAGGAGTTTTAGAATGCTCAAAACCCATCATTTTCGCCACTTCTTTCTCCGTCCTTGTGGAAGAATTCTCCTTATAGTTCATCCCATCCTAGTTATTTTTGGTTCTACTCTTTTGAGTTCATTGGGTGTGAACCAAGAGAGGGATTCTGGTTTGGGTCCTTATCATCCAAACAAGGTGGCACGTACGAGGAGTCAAGCGTGAAGATCTTTGGCTGCAAAAGAGGTATGTGATTCTTCTTTTGTGTTTTCGGTTTTCTTAGGGTAGATGTAATACTATGAAACCATAGATCTATAGGTTGCATGTACACTTAGGTATATTGTTGTTTCGATTTTTCCGCTACCTAGTTTATAGTGTATTTCATGCGTAGAAAACCAAACAGTGGTAGCAGAGCCAGGTTCATGATTACATTCACCCTAGGTCGATATTCTCTGAAAATACTTGATTGAAATTTAATGAAAGAAGGAAGATTGAAAAATTCGTAATTGATAAAATGTGCAATCGAAACTCACGACGTGAGAGCATGCAGCTCACGACGTGAACTTGGCAGATTAGGGTTTCCATTATTTTTCATTTTTCAAATTTGAAGTTTTATTAAATATGGATAAATACCTAATTTAAAATGTTTTAAATCTGGAAATTGATAAATATTATTTAAATATGATTATTTGAATTTGAATATTTACTTATTATTTAAATAGTGAATTTAAATATTTAATATTATTTATAATAGAGAGATATAAATTAAAATATTAACCTCTCATCTTCTATTAATTGTTATATTGCATCCTTGCAATTAGTTAGAATTAATAATAGACAGCTAAATTTAAAGAGTTTTAAATTTACCTCTTATATGTATGTAAGATCCATATATATTGTATGTATAAGAGAATTACAATATGCGTCCTCGCATATTTTAAATATTGACATTTTCAGTTTTACCATGACTAGGCTCACCCATTCTAATGTAGGGGTTTAAGGAGGTCTCTGTGATTCCTAATGAGGTCAGTTTTCAATATTCTTTGCGCTTACCACCCTCACTTCCCTATTGCATTTTGAGAATGGAGTTACCGAAAGGGTTTGATAGTGATAATGGTCAATCTAAATACAAGTATAAAACAAAATCCCATTTTATTTATTAAAAGTGAATCTTCTGTCATCCATAGAAATTGCACATTTTCTTTATAACTTGTTGATGGAGCTCGTGTGGTTAACTGACACATCATTTTGAGAGTATATATAGAGAATGATATGGAACTCACGAATCTCAAGTGTAAATAGAGCCGGAGACGATGCAGTTTTGTATGGGGGATCCTAGCCTTAATTTAATATTTTGATTTAGGGTGATTATTTATTAAGGATTTTATATATTAAAATAATTGGAATCTTATCTTTTGTAGATGTCGATCCCAGTCAACAACAACAACAACAATCCTCCTCTTCATCCTCCACCTCCAACTCAAAACTCAAGCTTCTCTCTGATGTCAGTTCTAAACAGGGAAAGGCTCAATGGGGATGGATCCAACTATCTTGATTAGATCACGACCTTGAGATTCATGTTGAGATATGAGAACAAAGAGTATGTTCTTGATGATGATGTTCCCGAACTTGGAGAGAATGCTACCCCAGATGAAGCAACTGCCTACAACAAGCATTACGATGAATCGACCAAAGTGGTTTGCCTTATGTTAGCGACCATGGCTTATGGTCTCTAGATGAATTTTGAAAATTGGGGTGCTTATGACATAAACCAGCTGCTCGAGGCCATGTTCCAAAAGCAGGCGAGCCAAGAACGATACGAGATCGTGAAGTCCCTCTTGGCATGTAAACAATAAGAGGGAGCTTCTATGTGTACGCAAGTCCAAAAGATGAAATTGTACATATACAGACTTGGGAATCTAGGTGTTGAGCTGCCTAGGGAGTTGACCATTGACATGGTCTTGAACTCACTTAGTAGTTCATATTCAAAGTTTATCATGAACTTCAATATGAACAACCTCGATAAGACCTTTATGGAGTTGCATTGCATGTTCAAGACAGTTGAGGCGAGCATGAAGAAACCCAAAAACTCCAGCCATACTGCATCGTGGTTCTGATAAAAAGAAAAGGGTTTCTCATCCTAAAGCAAAGGGAAAAGGTAAGGTCTGACAGTCTGACCAAGGCCCTAAGAGAAAGGTCCAAGCTGAGATAGCTCAATCTGCTGATCCAAGTAAGGTCATTTGTTTTTATTGCCAGTCAAAGGGACACTGGAAGCGTAGTTTCCCTAAATACCTGGAGGAGTTTAAGAAGGGCAGAGTCAAGGTGGCTGGCCCCTCAGGTATGATTATGATAGAACTCCATAGCACATATACTTCTAACTCTTGGATTCTTGATACAGGATGTGGAACTCACATTTACTCTGATATGCAGAGATTAAGACAAAGTAGGAAGTTGAGGCATGGTGAGCTCAACCTGATCATGGGAAACAGGCACAAGTTAGCTGTTACAAGGATTCAGAACTATGAGCTCATGCTTGATGGTGGTGTTTATCTTAGTTTATTAAATTGTTGCTTTTCCCCTCATATGGACCAAAACATTATTTCCTTTCATGCACTTTATAAGGATGTTTGTCGTTTTTCTTTTGATAATGATAATGGTGACATTTTGGTTTATAAGAATGGTTGTTTTATTTCAATGCTAGTCCTTGTAAAGGTGTGTATGAAACTGTTGTTTGCATAGGTGAAGTTGATAAACTGTTAATGAATGTTGGTTCTTCTAATAGTGAAATAGATAAATCATGTTTGTGACATTGTCGACTTGGCCATATAAACAAGAAGCGCATCTCCAAGCTCCAATCGGATGGGATCTTGGAATTATTTGACCTCAAATCAGATGATGTATGCAAATCTTGCTTACTTGGCAAGATGACAAAGGCTCCATTCACAATTTACTGTGAAAGAGGCAAGGATTTGTTGGATCTCATCCACATAGATGTTTGTGGACCATTCAATCCGCCACAAGTCATGGAGAAAGATACTTCGTGACTTTCACTGATGATTTTAGCAGATATGAATATATCTATATAATCAAGCATAAGTCAGAAACCTTTGAGGTGTTCAAAGAGTTTCAAAACGAAGTAGAGAACCAATTGGGTAGAAAGATCAAGATGCTCCGATCCGATAGGAGTGGGGAATATTTAAGTCTTGAATTCTACAATCATCTTAGGAATTGTGGAATAGTTTCACAATTTTCTCCGCCCAGAGCACCACAGTTAAATGGTGTGACTGAGAGAAGAAATCGAACGCTATTAAATATGGTTCGATCTATGATGAGTCAAGCTACACTTCCGATATCTTTTTGGGGGTATGACTTAGAGACATGCGCCCACATCCTAAACCTTGTACCCACTAAGAAGGTTTCTAAAACATTCTCTAAGATGTGGAGTGGGACATGTCCTTATCTAGCACATATAAAATTTTGGGGTTGTGAGGATTTCGTACATCGCGAGGCGAATGATAAACTCGAGCCAGATCAGAGAAGTGTTATTTGATTAGTTATCCCCAAAATTCCTTTGGATACTTGTTCTACAAGCCTTCTGAGAACAAGGTGTTTGTTGCTCGAAGGGGATTTTTCCTCGAGAGGGATCTCATTTCCAAAGAGGACAGTATGAGCCATATTGACATAGAAGAGCTACAAGAGTCAAGTGAAGAAGAACATTTAGTGGAAACTAGCACTCAACATGAGGTGCAAGAAACTGTTGAGGAACATAAACCTGAGGCAGAGCACCCTGTTGAACAAAATGATATATCTGCACCTCCCCTTTGCAGATTCAATAAAGTTCGTCTTCCTCCTAAGTTGTATGGTTTACATGTGAGCACAGAAGGAGACGTATTGATCAGTGATCGTACACTGGTTGACATGGATGATCCATCCAACAATAAGGAAGCGATTATAGGCCGTGAGGCTGCCAAGTGGAAGAAAGCATGGAGAGCGAGATTCAGTCCATGTACGATAACCAATTTTGGAATTTGGTTGATCCTACACCTGGTACCAAAACTGTTGGGTGCAAATGGATCTTTAAGAAGAAGACTGTCATGGATGGGATTGTACACACGTTCAAGGCTAGGTTGGTAGAAAAGGGTTATCCTCAAACTCAAGGGAATGATTATGAGGAAACCTCTCACCAGTAGCCAAGATGAAGTCTATTAGGATACTGCTTGCCATAACAGATTTTCACGATTATGAAGTATGGCAAATGGATCTGAACCCTTAACAGAAAGCATACAGAGGAAGTGTATGTGGCACAACCTGAGGGTTTCATAGAACCAAAATATCCAAATAGAGTGTGTAAGCTTGAAAGATCCATATATGGACTAAAACAAGCGTCTCGCAGCTGGAACCTTTGCTTTCACGGAAAGGTCAAAGAGTTTGGATTTTCAAGAAGTAAAGTTGAGTCCTACGTATATATCAAAGCTAGTAGGAGTATTGTAGTCTTCCTACTGTTGTATGTGGATGACATACTCCTTATAGGAAAAGATATCTCGACGTTGCAAGGTGTTAAGGCGTGGCTTGGGAGTTGTTTCGCATGAAGGATCTAGAAGAGGTTGCGTACATACTTGGTATAAGGATCTATAGAGATAGATCGAAACATATAATAGGACTAAGCCAGAGTACATACTTGGATAAGATCTTAAAGTGGTTCAAGATGCAAGATTCCAAGAAAGGTTTTCTACCTATGCAACACGACACCAAATTGAGTAAAACTCAATGTCCTAGTTCAAGTGATGAACATGAAAGAATGAGTTGAGTCCCATATGCTTCTACTACAGGATCGATCATGTATACCATGACAAGTACTGGACCTGACGTCTCATTTGATCTGAGCATGGTGAGTCATTTTCAGGACAACCCGGACGACATTCATTGGAAAACAGTAAAGAAAATTGTGAAATGATTGAGAAGAACAAAGGACATGTTTTTGGTATATGGGGGTAAATATGAGTTGAGAGTTACAAGTTATACAGATGCGAGTTTCCAAACTGATAGGGACAACTCATGTTCACAGTCAGGATGGGTATTCTTGCTTAATGGAGGAGCGGTCACTTGGAAGAGTTCCAAGTAGTTGACAATGGCAGACTCTACGTGCGAGTCAGAGTATATAGCGGATAGTGACGCTGCAAAAGAAGCTACATGGTTGAAGAATTTCATTGATGATCTTGGTGTCATTCCGATCATCAAGGATCCTTTAGAAATCTTCTGTGACAACGAGGGTGCAGTCGCACTGACTAAAGAACCCAAGGACCATGGTAACTCAAGGCATATATTTAGATAATTCCACTATGTTAGACATCGAGTCAAGGATGGAGAGATTGTCAAGAATAGAATATCGTCAGAGGAGAATCCAGGTAATCCATTCACAAAGCCATTATCAAGGAATAAGCATGATAGTCATACTAGATCTATAGGCATTAGATTTGCTGATGATATGGTGTAATTGGTTGGTTTTTTAGTTTGATAATCTTCGAAACATTTAGCAGTATGCATTATAACTGAATTGATGTTTATTTTATGGATACTTAATAAAGTGCTAGGGATGCTATCATTTCTATTAATTTTTTACTATGTTTCACATTTCATGTTTGGAACCCACTTCCTGAGTATTAATTTACTCAAACCTCCACAGTCGGTCCTACTCTTGGAAGTAAGTAGGGATTCAAGACTGTCATGAGTATTGGTGGATTGAACATACTGATTGGGCATTACATAGTGATTGCGCCAACACTCACGAGTGCTTAATGGAGATTTAAGTATTGGAACCACCCGCACATAGAGATTACTTCATGGATATAGTCACGAGTTATTCTAAGATGATACTATCTTATGTTCTTCAAACCGAGATACATGTGGGGTTTTGCTCTATTATTATGTTATATATTGGTGTACTCCAACACTATCCGTAACTGGTAGCTATAATGGGTATATCCATGTGTGACATGATGAAATAGACAAAAACTATGTAGTCAAAGTTTATTCGTCCCTTCCACCTTAACAGGAGAAACGACATCTATGAGACCTCGATGATTTGGTGTTGACGTCATAAATACCTACCCGAGTCTTGACTGAAATTGATGTGTTTAATTTAGTAGTCAAAAGTTGTCACCACAAGTCTTTATCGGGAAACATAATATTGAATTCTGAGATTGACCATTATCCATGTTTATAATTCATACATATATTATGAGGATGAAGGAATAGTTGATCACTTATCTGAGGGTTGAAAATGATTAGATCAGAGTTCAGAAGATGCACTGGATATCATTCTCTCTGTTAATTATTAGAGAAGTATTGGACCATATATAGTTGATGACTTGTCCAAGTGGGAGACTGTTGGATAGTGTGTCCAAGGTCATTAACTCCTTGTGATATTTCTAATAACAACAGGGTCCTCTTGGGTTTCCCTCAATACTCAAATTAAGTAGTATAAATAAAGGAGGAATTAGTTTATTAATTATTATGGTTTAATAATTAATTAGAAACTAACTGGAAAACAATTTGGGAATTAACTAACAGTATAATTAATAGAAGGGTTGAACATCAATTAATCAATAGTTGGTTGATCAGGAATATTCCAGAACCCTAGAAAGAAGGGTGGTGGATGACTTTGGATAAGGGAAATTTCGTTCATAGGGTTATCCCATCCCACATGTGATTGAGGATAGGAGGTATCCAAGGATATAAATAGGGCCTCAAGGATTCATTCCTCCTTGCTCATTCTTGGCTTGATTTTTCGCCACTTCTTTATCCCACCTTGTGGAAGAACTCTCCTTATAGTTCATCCCCTACTAGTTATTTTTGACTTTACTCTTATGAGTTCATTGGGTGTGAACCAAGAGAGGGATTCTAGTTTGGGTCCGTATCATCCAAACAAGGTGGCACGCACGAGGAGTCAATCGCGAAGATCTTTGGCTGCAAAAGAGGTATGTGATTCTTCTTTTGTGTTTTTGGTTTTATTAGGGTCGATGTAATAGTATGAAACCATAGATCCATATATTGCATGTACATTTAGGTATATCGTTGTTTCAATGTTTCCGCTACCTAGTTTATAGTGTATTTGATGCGTAGAAAACCTAACATTTATATATTGTGTTTCAGCATGGTGATATCACGTCGAGGAGTTGGAGGTTCAGGTTCTGGATCGGGTTCGGGCATGGGTACCAAACCAATTCACGAGTGTTGGGTCATATTTAAATGGTTTATGCTGGGTTTCTAGTTTATTATTGTGCTTGGGCTTAGGAATGTTTATTGTTAGTGGGCTTATGGTGTTTTTGGTTGGTGACCGAACTCACATAGTGATTTCGATCAACATGGGCTTGGGCCTGTTAAGGATTTTTACTAGGTTTGTATATATAGCTTTTCAGCCGTTTAGGAGTTCTAGTTGTTCATCATTAATGTATTTGGCTGTTAAGAAGTTCTTGGTGTACCAGACGATTTCAACTAATAAATCGTATGCATTAAGAGTTATTTGTGTGTTCTTGAATCACTATCTGATTTATATTCCGCATTATTTAGATAGTTTTATTGATATCGTATTGATCTAAGTGTTTTGGGACTTACAATTGGTATCAGAGCATTGAAAAGGTATCAATCGATTCAAGGACCTTGGGGACTCGTTTTTAGTTGTTTTGAGATCATTGGTTTAATCGAAAATTGATAAGTTTCGATTTAAATTGATAAAATTTTATACTATTCATCGATTAACTGTTCTTTGGATTCTTCGTATTCATCGTGCTCTTCGTGGATCTTCATCTGAATTTTCGGGATTAATTTGGATCCTTATCAATTAAAATCACGAAATTTAAGAGTTTTCGGTGACTTCCTGATTAGAAAGCAAGGTTTTCAGTTCTAAAAGCTTAAGGGTTTTCGGTGGGTCTTGGTCAAAGTTGAAGGTTTTCGGTCAACATTTTGAGCGAAATCTGTACAAGAAATAAGCGTTTTTCGGTTTTCGTTCTTGGCCGAAATCAACAGTTCTCGGTCAACTTTTTCGTTGTTCTCGGTCAACACTTTTTGGAGTTTTCGATCAACTCACCTGTTGACATCTTGTTTTCGGTCAATTTTTTTTTGATTTTTGGGTGTTCTCGGTTTTGTTAATTAATATGGAATCTCAGTACAATAGTTCAATGTATCAAGAGTTGGCTTCTATTATGGGGACTGCCACTCGAATTCCTCGTCTTTTGTACGCTGATGGGTTTCCGGAATTGAAATTCAGAATTGAGAAGTACATTAAAATAAAGGACGCCAAGATATGGAGGAGCATTCTCAGAGGTCCCGTCAGGATTTCAACAAATTTGGCTGATGCAACTAAAACTGTTGTTGATAAAAGGATAGAGAACTACACGGATGAGGACTTTGAAAAGATTGAAGAACATGATAGAGCTCTTGCCAGTCTTACCATGGCTTTATCTCCTGAAATTGCCCAAGGCTTTAGGCAATATACGTCTGCAAAGGATTTATGGGAGGCTTTGATTAAGGTTTATGAGGGAAATGAGGACATGAGGCAGAGCAGACTAGACCTGCTTCGACACAGGTTCAACATATTTAATCATGTTCTAGGGGAGTCTCTTGAAGTTCAACTGCAAACATTGTTACTCTCACTACAGAGATGAGTACGACTGGGATCGATGTACCACACATAAAGATTAACGAGAAGCTGCTGAATTCTCTTCCACATAGCTTGGACATGAATGTTTCAGTGATCAAGAAGACTAGAGATATGAGCAAGATTTCTCTTGCAGAAGTGATAGCTATAATCGAGGCATATGACATGGATGATAAGTAGCGTGAAATCAACCATGTTAATTCGTATTCTACTACCAATCTAGGAATCTCAACAAATAGTGCCTTCTCAGCTCAACAGACACATTTTTGTTCATCCTGTTGTACCTCATCAACATCTGGCAACTTCAAGTTCTTCTGGTTCATGTTCTAAAGCCACTGCTACAGTTCAAACTTCATCAATTCCAAAAGAAACTGAAAAGAACATGACTTTAATGGTTGGGTTCATGAATCGCTACAATGCTATCTTGGCAGGAGATTTAGCTCCTCTAATCATGGTTGGAGAACTGGATCAGATTCAACCTGAGGACGTGGAAGAGATGGACATCACGTGGAAAATAGCTATAATTATGTTCAGGGCAAAGAAGTTTACTCAGCACACAGGGAAGAACAACTGGGGAATGAACGTGGAGAAGAAGGTAGGGTTCAACAAGAGCAAGCTCCGGTACTATAACTGTCACAAGCCAGGCCATTTTGCTCGTGAATGCACCAAGCCAGATACTAGGAACAATCCCGATAGGACACTAGTGCCTGCAGGGAACAACAGCGGAGCTGCAGCCAACAATGAAACATGTAACCTGGCGATGGTGGCACAAAGATTCGACTGGGATGATCAAATGTTGGTGCTGAATCTGATAGGACATATTTGGCGCAGATCAGTAAGAGTTCAGAGGTGGAGGAAGCTGAAGAAGAGTTGATGGAGCTACAATTCGCCTTCATGGTCTCCACCACACCTGCCACAAAAGAGGTTAGTGAAACTTTCTATACTCAAGCGTATAGTGACACAATTAAACATTATCGCGATCAACATGATTTATTAATTACGGAAATTGAGGACCTTAAATCTGAAGGATATACTCTCAGAAAGGCCCAAAAACCCTTAAAAGAAAAATTAGAGGCCCAAACTAAATATCTAAAAAGAATTAATGAAGAATACAACACTAAATGTGAACACTATGATTATGCTCAAGAAAAGATTGCCAGTCTAACTGCCGAGCTTGACACATTGAAAATTAAGTTTGAAAATGCAGATTTTAATTTTAAAAAAATTGATGTGTCAAGTAAGAAAGTTGAGACAATGATTGAAAAGAAACTTAGATGGCAAGGTAAAAACAATGTAGTTCTTGATTATGATAGTGTTCCTCCTCCATTCAATGATAACTACACTTTTACTCTTATGACTGAGGAAGAAAAAGTAAGGGAAGCACACCTACAGTATGGCAAACCTATTGTAGTTGATCTAGTAAATAATGATAGGGTGAACGATACTAATGTTTCTACCTCATATGCAGATGAACCCCTAGTGCAAGACATGAAAGAAGATGGAGAAAGTGTTTCTGTTTTGAAAAATGACACTGCTTTGAAAAATAATGTTTTGAAAACAGATACTGCTATTTTCGTTAATTTTGTTGATTGTTCAAACAACGTCTCTTTGAAAATTGATACTTCTTTTTTTTATAATATTTGTGATGATGTGGTTGTGAATTCCAATATTAATAGACATGCTGTTAGTAAATATAAGCCACCAAAACAAGCCAAACAGACTGCTAACTGTAAGTGTGCTTGTGGACAAAATCTGGACACGCAACCAGGGACAAGCGGTAACAACTTTTATGTGAAGAAACAAACATGTTTCCACTGTTGAACACCTGGACACATTGCTAGAAACTGCCCAAATCGTGCATATGTTCCCTACTATGCACAAGGTAGGCAGAACGTATCACGAGGAAGATCTTGTTGGATTAGGTGTCTAACCCATAACTATTTTGGTATGTACTTGACCCGATTATGAGCATGGTCCTTTTGGGTTGCCTTCACTCATGCAACTTGATAGGATGACAAGAGGAGATAGAGTAGAATTTATTACATGAATAATAAATTCGTACTCAAAATGGTTTTATTAATATATTACAAGATTAATATATTATTTGGAAATCATATTATTTAATTAGTATTGATCATAAATTAATTTGGAATTAATTTGGTGATCAAAAGAGACTAATTAAATAAAGGGGATTGATATTGTAATTATTTGATAGTTGCAATTGGGCTGATGGATTACATTGGAATAAGGTTGGACGAATTCTATGGGAAGCCCATAAGGAATTCGTCCAAGGGCTATTCTAGAAGGGGTCCATGGGCTGCTTAAAGCCTAAGCAGTCACATTAGGGTTTCTACCTAAACCCCTAGCAGCCACAAGTATAAATAGACCCCATTACAATGGATTTTCATCCAAGGCTTTAAGAAACCCTAGAGTGGTTGAAATCCTCCTCCCTACTACATCGTCCTTTGCATAGAGTGTTTGTGACTCCATTAGTGGTGCAACACTTGGGGCACTAGGCTTTCAGAAGTCAAGATCAAGAAGGATTAATCTTGTTATTACTACATAACAAGAGAGGTAAGATCTAAACCCTAATCATATGTGATTTTCGGATTTGGTATGCTAGTTTTAGGGTTTGTTGCTTTGGTATTCAATGTTGTATGTTCAATTTAGAAAAACCTAGATCAAAGCAATTAGGGTTGCATGTACACCATAGGAATGATGTTATGCACATATCCCAATAGTGGTATCAGAGCCTAGGTCGTTTTTCTAGTTGAATAGATGCAAAAGTGAACTGCCAAAGGATCAAAAAGTCGAAAATTTGCTGTCTGACTGGTTGACTCGCCGAGTCCATATATGGACTCGCCGAGTTGCATGAACTCGACGAGTTCCATAGTGGACTCGACGAGTCTAGGGCTCCGGTGCCGGGATTTTCGATTTTTTGGCCAGATTTTGATGAAGATAACAACCAAAACTCGTTTTTCTTGCCCAAAATAGATTTTTTATGATTGGTATGGTTATCCTTATCAAAATTAATATATTTTGTTAAATATGGATAATATAGGATTATTATGATTCAAATATTTGACCTAGTAATTTTGAAAAGTTTCAAATAACACCCTTTAGGTTTTATAGTTTAAATTTGAACTTAAAAGTTTTAGTTTTTGAAATTTAAATAGTTAAACCCTACTATTTTAAAAAGTTTCAAAAATTTGTCCTCAAGTTGTGGAATTTAAAATTTAATTGAAAAGTATTAATTTTGAAATATTAAATTCTAGAACCCTAGTATTTGGAATAGTTCAAATTACACCCTTATGGTTTTATTAAATTAATTAAGTGTTTAATTAAAAGAGATAATTAATAAATCCATAATTATATATGGTTTAAGTTTAATCAAATTAAAAGTTTAATTTATTAATAGTTTAAACCACCTAGTATTTTAAAAGTGTAAAATGCACCCTTATACTATATAGAATTAAAAGTTTAATAATATATATGTATAAGTAAATGTCAGTCTTACCGTTAGTAGACCTCATTCACGAAGCTGGTCTATAAGGGGTGTTTAAGGAAGCGGCCTGTAAAATGACCGCCATTGGGTATCCACTCTTACCCACCGCACCCTTGACTAGTGGAGGGTCGTTAGCCGAACGGGTAGGATAGGACACAACCTTCCATTATAAGTATAATGAAATACGAAGTAACTAAACACTTTTATAAATTCCCAAATCTTAGTTACTTTAGAAAAAATATGGAGTTGGTGCTAATCCATGAAATTGCACATTGCACCTTGTTGGTCGTTAGTGGAGCGTGTGTGGTTAACCGGCACACTAATATGGGACCAATGAAGGATGTCAATGGGTAGCTCGTATATTATCATAGATCAATGGAGCGTGTGTGGTTAACCGGCACATTGATTAGGTGATAGACATCTTCGAGAGTACCAATCTAATTTGCATGATTATCCACACCTTGTTTGTGATCCTCGGCAACCCAGTCACAAACTTGAAGGGCATAATCGAGATGAAAAATGCCATTGAAAAGTTCAATGAATATCAAAAGATCTAGGAGTTTCAATTCATTTAAAACCTAATTTTCAATTTTCGTTTTTCATGGTGGAAATTGGTAAATCGTCATTTACCTACCTTCAAATATTTTGCAACTGGATTATGGCATCCTCTTCCAAGTTGTAGAATATTGTGTTGGGTCCTAGCCTTAATATTTCATTTGGGTGTTATATTAAGGATCCAATCAACTAACTTGAATTTCTCCCATTTTGTAGATGTCAAATTCTAACAACTATGGTCTTCTTGAATCCTTTGGAAAAAGTTTTCCACATGAAGATGACGTTCCACGATTGGATTGTGAAAATGGAAATCATGCTTCACTTCCTCCACCTCCTCCAATAATTCTCCCTGACCCACATGTTCGAAGACTTGTAAAGTTCAAGGTCACTCAAGCCTTATTGGCAAACAAACACGAAGATGGAAAGTTTTTATGTGCTCACGTCTTAGAGATGAAGTTACATATTGACAAGTTGGGAATGTTGGGTGTCGAAGTCTCAAGGAAGCTGGCTGTTGACTTGGTTCTTCAATCACTTCCCAAATCATATAGTGAGTTCATTAAAGATTACTATATGATGGACCACGACGTGACCCTCATTAATATTACCTATTTGCTAATTCCTGCTGAATCAGCAATGATTTGGCGCACTGGTAAAGCAAATTTGACTGGTAGATCAAACTCCCAAACTTCCATGGACATTGACGATGGCAACATTGGAAATCCAGAAAAGTCTTCTCTTCCCAATGGAAAGGGATCGGCCAAGGTCAAACCGTTTTATCGGATGGTAGAGAAAGGCTGAATCTGAAATTGTCCCATGTGCTATTCCCAAAGAGTCAAATTGTTTCTACTGCCAAGAGAAGGGGCATTGGTTACGGAGCTGCCATATCCACCTGAAGGATCGTGAAGATGGGAGAGTCAAGATGTATGGCTCTGCTTCAGGTAAATACACTATCTAAGTCTATTAAGCTCCTATTTGTAGATTCTTAATACATGATGTGATAAGATTGCATTTTGATGTTTTGTAAGATCGAAGAAAAGAAAGGAAGCTTAAAGAAAGGAGCGAGCTGAGTCTGATCGTGAAGAAATGGATTTCGATCGCATGGTTCGATGATCATAGTTTTGAGCTCCTACTTAGTAGTTATGATAGATTTCTTAGGAACATATAGTAACATAGTTTTCATTTGTAATTGCATTGTAAGGACATGTTTTTCCGCGTTTTTATAAATAAAATAAATTTTTGTTTTTGTCTTATATATATATATATATATATATATATATATATATATATATATATATATATATATATATATATATATATATATATATATATATCCTTGCAATGACTTTTGAGAAAATTGATGTTTGTATGTTTCTATTGTTAGCAATATTGAAATGGATATGATTCTTTATTATGTTATTTGTGGTAGTGTCGAAAATTTAACAAATAAGGAATGATTCTCATCACCCAAGTTTCAATTGGACATAAACTTGGAATCATGCAACTGGCATTGTGTGATGAATGGGAACCTTCGTATTTGGGAAATTAATACTAATTCCTTGTTTACATAAGTTTGTGAGTCAAGTAAAGGACTAAAGGATCTAGTACGCATTGTTGTGCACTAGGTCAAGTCCACCACAAAGAACGATAAGAATATTCGTCATAATTTGCTAAAAGTTTAGTAAATATGGTTATGCTTACAGGATTAAGTGTAATTTTGAATCGTTGAAAAGGGTTTCAATGTGAAGCAGAACGAATAAGAAGAATCAATTAGGGAAAAAGATAAAAGTTTCTCCAATCTGAAAAGAAGGGAGAGTACTTAAGTATCGTGTTTTATGATTAACTTAGTGATTTTGAAACCGTGTCACAATTGATCCTCTATGGACACCTTAGTGCACTAGTATGGCTAAGAAGCGGAATCAGAAATTGTTGAAATGGTTAAATCAAAAGGTGAATCATACTTCGTTCCAAAATCGAGTCTTAGAGTTGGACTCCAAGCTTGTGACTTGAGTGATACATCTTAAGAAGGTTTATAACACTCATCAAATGGGGAGTATAAATGTTTCCTACTCTCGCACATTTGAAATTGGTAAGTTGTGATGTCTTGAATAAGACAAAGACCAACTAAGACCAATTGTGTAAAGTGTTAGTCTTGATAAGAATCCGCACTAACTCTTGAATATTTGTTTGTCAAGAAATGATTCTTGACAAGAGAATCTTATATGTCAAGAGGTCAGTGGGAGTCTTAAAGATCTTGGAAAATATTTCAAGAACTTATCAAGAGTTAACCTATTGTTTTACACTAGCACATGACTTGAGGATTGTAACCTATCGTGTTGACATATTCTTGTTTCTGTGCCCATTCCATTCGAAGTTGACTATGCATGTGAGTCCTATGAGTTCTCATTTGAATGCATAAAGGCAAAGCACCTTGATCAATGAAAGTTTATTGATTTGTAAGGGTGATCTTCTCAACAAGTTGGAAGACATGGTAGGCCCTTGTGCTGCCAGATGGCAAGAAATAAAGATTGAACGAGTTCGGTTCATATGAGTTTGGATTTGTCACAACCTTGTCTTATGATGATGGTTATGACAAATTCACATGGATAGGAACACATACACTATAAAATCTAAGTGGTAAGGTTTCTCTCCATTTCATGAAAATGATTGTGAGGAAACGCTTCCATTAAGAAGATTTTAAGGAGATAGCGATTGTGTAAATTGCATTCTCAAATTCGATTATGATTACAACATCCCTCTTCATAGTTCGAATTGTGATATTTGGTAAATAGTTTGAACAATTATGACTTATTTCTGTAAGTTTTGAAATTGTATAGACACACATATGAGCTATCTAATTAAAGGTGTATGAGCTTAGATAAAGCCTTATCGAAGCATCACGTATCAGAAATATGAATTTTTGGTAGGAAAGTCAATAAGCATTGATTTCTAGGAGTCCAGCTGTTTTCTAGTACATGTCGAAGCTAGTGGGAGCATAAGTGTTATGCTGGTAAGGAAATAATTATCACGTTATTTGGAGCATGATTATTATGTTAAGTGTTGCAAGTTAGCAATATTAATTATAGAAAACAATAGGTTCAATTCGCAAAGTTGCAGAGGTTGAAAAGTTGTTTTGCTATAATTAAGGGAGTGAATATTATATTTCATTTCAAATCTAAAAGCTTAGATCGAGAAATTTTAATCAAATTTAGTCAAAGGACATATATGAATGTTATGTTGAAAAGGCCCAACATAAAGGAATTCTATATATGGCAATATTATAGCAGGAGTCTGGTAAAGTATCATGTCTTTATGTAAGACATTATGTATTGTATCCCATACGCTTCGGGTATAGGATCGATTGCATATGCTGTAATATTCGACCGTTCTGATTTTTCCAAATGCCTAGCGCGTTAAGAGGGAAAAAGGACCAGAACCGAATATGACTAAAATTAGTTAAACAACTGTGAAGGACGGTCTAAGGTTCGCCAAGGATTGGTCACTTATGGGCAGTTGGAAGTATAATAATGGATGGACCATATTGACATTATTATGAATAGATAAGATTCTATTTAGAATGAGTTGTCATATGGCAAATATGGAAATCTTTCCATAATGGGAGTTGGATATTAAGAATCTATGAGTAGGTTAGAAACTTTTATGCAAGAAGGATGTTCAAAGGAATGTACTTTGAATGTAAGACTTCATATCTATGGAGTTGTCTTGTAACAATCTCCAATAGAGCACTTTGTAATTTTATTGGTAAAGTCTTGGTGACTTTGGTGCTATGACATTACAAAAGGATCATTGCATAAAATACTAGAATCTAACATATTCTAATAGTGGCAAGAATTTGGTATTCTTACACTTAAAATAAGGATTAGGAATTATGAAATGAGCATCATTAGAAATGTGTTCAATTGATCTATTTCACAAAGTAAGGACCGTAGGTAAACATAGTGTGCATGCTTGGAGCATGGGATGACTATTGTTACAGTTCAAGTATCAAGTTGATTATCCAAAACATTATACAATGAATAATGTGTAATCAATATGGTGATTAAATAAAAGGTGTTTTATTTATACTCAAAACTTTTGAGGCCATATTGGATTCGATTATTCTTTTGTTTCATTTTGCATGTTTTGACTTCCAGAATAACTAGGTTATTCAAACATCCACAGTCTATCATACTTTGGAAGTAGGTAATGAGGCAACACTGTCATGAATCCGAACCGTAGATTGTCTAAAGCGTTTTAGACATAGCAAAAGTCTGCTGCAGTGTTCATGAGTGCTCATGAAATAAGATTTGAGTATTGGATTAAACCCATGCTCACATGAATCACTTCATGGATTTTATCAGGAGTGATTGTGAGATGATAATATCTTATATTCTTGAAACAGAGACATGTGAGTTGTAGTTTGCAAGTCGGTTGCACATTGACATATGTAAACGCACCAGTAACTTGGTGTTATAAAACATATTGTTGTGTGTGATTTGATGAGTAAGTACAAGCGAGCATTTGAGTCGAAGTTTATCCTTTCCTTTTATCCTAAGTGGGATAAAATCGATATCTGTGGGCCCCTCGATGATTTAGTGATGACACCCTAAAGCGCTTGGGCAACCCTGGACTAAGTTGATGTGTTCAGTTATAGTCTGTTGTCAGTCGTCATAAATCAGAAATCGGGAAACAACACATAGACAGAGAGAATGATTATAATCCATGTGTCACGTCTATACGATATCTAGAATGGAGGAATATATGATCCCTTATCTAAAGGACGCGTTGCTGATAAGATCGGAGTTCGACAACGGCTTTTGAAAGCTACGATTGTTAATCAGGTTTTGAAGTCGTACTTGCAAAATAGTTATTAGACTTATCTAAGTGGGAGACTGTTGGATTAGGTGTCTAAGCCCATAACTATTTTGGTATGTACTTGACCAGATTATGAGCATGGTCCTTTTGGGTTGCCTTCACTCATGTAACTTGATAGGATGACAAGAGGAGAGAGAGTAGAATTTATTATATGAATAATAAATTTGTACTCAAAATGGTTATATTAATATATTATTTGGAAATCTTATTATTTAAGTAGTATTGATCATAAATTAATTTGGAATTAATTTGGTGATCAAAAGAGACTGATTAAATAAAGGGGACTGATATTGTAATTATTTGATAGTTGCAATTGGGCTGATGGATTACCTTGGAATAAGGTTGGGCGAATTCTATGGGAAGCTCATAAGGAATTCATCCAAGGGCTATTGTAAAAGGGGTCCATGGCCTGCTTAAGGCCTAAGCAGTCACATTAGGGTTTCCACCTAAAACCCTAGCAACCACAAGTATAAATAGGCCCCATTACAAGGGATTTTCGTCCAAGGCTTTAAGAAACCCTAGAGTAGTCGAAATCCTCCTCTCTCCTAAATCATCCTTTGCATAGAGTATTTGTGACTCCATTAGAGGTGCAACACTTGGGGTACTAGGATTTCAGAAGTCAAGATCAAGAAGGACTAATCTTGTTATTACTACATAACAAGAGAGGTAAGATCTAAACCCTAATCATATGTGATTTTCGGATTTGGTATGCTAGTTTTAGGGTTTGTTGCTTTGGTATTCAATGTTGTATGTTCAATTTAGAAAAACCTAAATCAAAGCAATAAGGGTTGCATGTACACCATATGAATGATGTTATGCTCATATCCCAACAGATCTTTCAAAAGAAATTCCTCGAGGCCATATTCCAGTGATGGTGATTGGAATGCAAACAAGGACAGAATTCAGGCTGTCAAAGAAAATAAGGAAAAAAAAGATTTTGAAACAAAATTCAAGAGATAATTTAGCGAAACCGAAATTGGTTAAACCAAGATTGGTGTCACCAAAGTAATCTCATGGGTCATCATTTGACCATAGATAGATACCCAAAAGATCAAAAAAAAAGGACAAAAATTCTTCAAAAACAAATGTCAAAGCCCCCATCTGTGTCAGTTTTAAAATTCTTAAACCTGATTATAGATGGGTGCCCAAAAGTCCTGAGGCCCAATCACCTCACCGTCCTTTAAATTCGTCATGTACATTATTTGATTCAAAGGATATGGTATGGCAAGAAGTTTCATGTGTAGATGGAAATGGTCAACCCAGTGTCACTATGGACTGGGTTCCCAAATCTAACTAATCTCGCACATTGTGCAGGAACAACTATGGAGGAATATCATCAGACCTTCGTATGTTGATAGTGGCTATTCCAGGCACATGACAGGAGTCATCTATCAACTGCATGACATTCAGAACTTTAATGGAGGGTATGTTCCTTTGTGGGAGGATAAGGAGGAAAAATCACTTAGAAGGGTACGGTTACTAACGGCGTTTTGAGCTTTGAAAATGTTAATTTTGCTCCGGAGTTGAAAAAACAGTTTGCTGAGCGTCTCTCAGATCTGTGACAAAGGTTTTTCAACTCATTTCACAAACAAGGAGTGCCTAATTTTGAATCCTGGTATCATCATACCAAAGGATTGGATTTTGGTGAGATCTGAACGTGAAGGCAATGCTTACATCATCGGCATGAATCACAACATTCTCGCGCAAGTCACATGTCTATTTTGAAAGGTCTCAGAATACAATGCTATGCTCTAGCATCGTCGTCTTGGTCACGCAAATGCTAAGAACCTCAATCATCTTACTAAGAATGACATTGTCCGTGGTCTTCCAATAAAGGACTTCATCACTTTTGAGAAATGTGTGGCCTGTGCTCAAGGAAAACATCATCGCAAGCCACACAAGCCCAAACTAGTTAACACAATCAACACAACCCTCTAGCTGCTACATATGGATTTATTTGGTCCCGTGAATGTTCTGAGCATCAACAAAAACTCTTATTGCTTGGTTATAATCGATGATTACTTACGGTTCACATGGGTTTTCTTCTTGTCCAATAAAAGTGAAACTGCTGAAGTTATCAAGAGGTTTATTGTGCTCATTAAAAATCAGACCAACGAGAAGGTGCAGGGGATTCAAAGTGATAATGACACAGAGTTCAAGAACACTGTCCTGGATCACTTTTGTTCTGAGAAAGGTATACTGCGTCAGTACAGTGCTGCTCAGACACCTCAACAAAATGGAGTAGCAGAGTGGCGAAATCGTGTTCTAATTGATGCAGCAAGGACCATGCTCTTTGACTCTAAATTACCGGTCTTTTTTTGGGCTGAAGCCATTAACACGACGTGCTATGTTCAGAGCCGTGTTCTGATCAACAAACAACAGATGAAGACCCCATATGAAACTCTATATGGTCACAAGCCAACGGTTGCTCACTTCAGGATCTTTGGATGCCCTTGCACGCTACTTCACCTGGAGCCTACTCCTAAATTCAACTCAAAAGCTGATGACTGCTAGTTCGTGGGATATGTTGGATGCACTGCTTATCGAGTTTACAACAAATCCACCAAACAGATCGTGGAGTCGTTCGATGTGCACTGGCGGGAAGAGAACGCGACGGACGCTTGAGTTGGACCCGACTGGTTATTTGATTACACTTCCTTATTTAAATCATTTAATGTGTTTTCAGATGATGTTTCAAGTTCATATTCAGGTTCAAGTGCAGCTTTTGAAGATGATGAAGAAGAAGTTATCATTGGATCATACAAACCATCTATGGTGATTCCTGAATCTCCTACAATGGATGCAGCTACACCAAGTACACCTCCTTCTTCACCAGTTCAAAATTCTAGTTCCGAAACCGAACCCACTCCCCTTACTCCTGAAGAAGCTTAGATTCTCACCACACAAACTTTCATAGAATTTCTCTTTCTAGAGCCGTTCACAAATGAATTTGAGGCAAGTACTTCTCATGATCACCGACCGTTTGAAGGGGGTGATTCGGCAGCGGGCATATTTTACAACATCACAAATCTTCCAGTCATAGTCAATGATTCATCCATCCAATCCCAGCTAGTGTTCAATGCGATCAACCTATCCAGAACATTATTGGTCTACTAGAAAGCGGGGTTCAGACCAGAAGTCAAAGTGGATATGTCAATGAGTGTCTTTACTCGTGCTTCATATCCCAAATTGAACCAAAGAATGTGGACATGGATCTAAATGAACCGAGCTGGGTGGATGCAATGCATGAAGAGCTGAATCAGTTTGAGAAGTTGAAAGTATGGCAGTTGGTAGAGCTACCGAAGGGCAAGAAGTCTTTGGATACATGTTGGGTGTTCAGAAATAAGCAAGATGATAGCGGGGTGATTATGTGCAACAAAGCTCGTTTGGTCGTTCGTGGATTCAGGAAAATAAAGGGTCTTGACTACACCAAAGTGTATGCTCTTGTGGCGCGTTTGGAAGCCATTTGTATATTCCTAGCATACGCTTACCACATGGGGTTTACAGTTTATCAGATGGATATCAAGATAACCTTTTTGTATGGAGTCGTGAAAGAGGAGATTTATGTTCGTCAACCACCAGGGTTTTTCAATCCAAAGTTTCCAAATCATGTCTACAAACTCGACAAGGCTCTATATGGTTTGCAACAGGTTCCTAGAGCTTGGTATGCTACCTTAACTGATCATCTGTTGGAGCACGGATACACAAGGGGAACGATCGATCAGACGTTATTCATCAAGAAAGTGGATGCAGATTTGATTGTCGTCCAAATCTACATACACGACATCATTTTCGGATCGACCAACACAGAGCTATGCAAAGAGTTCGAGGAAGTAATGAAGAAAATATTTGAGATGAGCTAGCTGGGTGAAATGAAAATATTTCTATGGTTACAAGTTCGACAGGATTCGGCCGGAATTTTACTACATCAAGGCAAATATGTGGAAGACTTGCTAAAAAAGTTCGGGTTGAAAGATTCAAAAATTGATTCCACTCCAATGGCAGAAAGACCACTGTTGACGCCAGATCTAGAAGGAGAATTCGTAGATCAAACTGAATATCGATCGAAGATTGGATCTCTGATGTATTTGAATGCCAACAGACGTGACATCATGTTTTCCGTCTGTCAATGCGCTCGTTACCAGGCTAATCCAAAACTTTCCCATTTAATTGATGTTAAAAGGATTTTTAGGTACCTTAAAGGTAGCCATAAGTTGGGTCTTTGGTATCCTAAAAATCCCTAATTTGATTTATATGCTTTTGCTGACAGCAACTATAGAGGTTGTGATTTTGACAAGAAATCTAGATCGGGTGGATGTCAGTTCTTGGGGGACCGATTGGTGTCATGGCAATGCAAGAAACAGCAAATGGTGTCAACCTCGACGGATAAGGCTGAATACGTTGCCGCCTCAGCCTGCTGCTCTTAGGTTATCTGGATTCAACACCAATTGCTGGATTACGGTTTGAATTTTACTTGACACCTCCATTTTCTGTGATAATGATGCAGCCATTCAAATTGCCAAAAATCTCATTCAACATTCAAAAACCAAGCACATCGACATTAAAGTTCATTTTATTCGAGACTGTTATGAGCGTAAGCTGATTCATTTGGAACAAATACACACCGATAACAATGTGGCGGATTTGTTCGCCAAACCTTTCAGTAAGGCTCGTTTCGGTGTGCTTGTGGGTTTTCGGAAAATGATTCGTTTAAATGAATAATTTTTTTATTTTTTTTGTTTGTTTAAATTTGCGCATTTATTTTATTTTCTTTCTTCCCTATGCACAGATTTAGAGGGAGGAATCAAAAATCAAAAAATTATAAAATCAAAAAATTCCAAAAATATGTCTTCTTTCGTAAGTGTTCTTGGGAAGTGATATGACGTTTAATGTTAAAGGGCAATATGAAATACGTGTAATGCACGGAACCTGAATTGTTTAGACTTTGTGTTTAATATGATGGTAGGCACAAAGGATTCAAAATGAAAGACGTTGTTGACAATGAAAGGACTTGATAGTGTTAACTCATCTGGACTTAGATAGTTACATTTTGATTGACCATACGACACTCAGATAGATTGAGCAGTGAGAGAAACAAGGGAGCATGCGAGATACATTCAAGTTACTTATCATATAGAACTGTGACTCAACACTTCTTCAACGTACGGACTTATGTCCTTAATTCTGGTGCTGATAAGGTGACTGGGAGGTTCTGATAAAGTAGGTCTGTATGAAATTGTTTTTCTTTCTTATCCTCTATGTCAGTCATATGTTGTCTCCCTTGCATGATTGGAAGAGATCCGACCTGGGACGCAACATATGCATCTCTATTTCTATGCATCTCTCTATCTATGCATCTCTCTGTCTATCTATGTTTGTCATATGTTGTCCCCTCTGCATGATTGGAAGAGATCCGACCTGGGACACATCATATGCACCTTTCTATCTCTCTACCCCTCTATCTATGTTAGTCATATGTTGTCACTTTGCGTGATTGGAAGAGATCCGACCTGGGATACAACATATGCATCTCTATATCTATCTTCTCTCTCATATAATTGAACACTCACCTAAAGTAAAGAGCTCTTTGGAATTCCTTGATTGCTAGGGTATGTCGTGAATTGGGGAACATGTTCTAGTGCGCTTAAAATTGAATTTGTTCATGACTAAAGGTTGACTGTAGATCTCGCTGCAGAATTTAAGTGGACAAAAAAATCATTGGTCGTCATCAGCAAAATGGTCTATTTAGGAATATAATCGCAATGTCTTGTCACATATAATCTGTCCAACTTGCAAATATCATTTGTGTTTAAGTGGACCACAATAATGGTGATTGACCAGAGTTATCCATGCATGTGTGTGCTAATAAACGATATTAAATTACTTGACAACTTTTGATACCAAAATTTTAAAATTTAGTTATTAAAATGTGTTTGTTTTATTTTATTTTATTTTTATTTCTAAAAGTTTTATTTTTATTTTTATTTTTATTTTGCATTTATTTTGCATTCATTTCAAATTTTAAATTTTAGTTTTATTGTATTTCAATTTTTAATCTAAGAAATAAATTATCGAAATTGATTTTAAATGTTTTGTTAAATGGATTTTCTTTTGTGGCCCACCGAATTCGGTGGCCCCAGGGCCGAGAACCCATTTTAGGGTTTAGTTGGGGGTTTTCTGTTTCAATTTCATTACCATCACCGAAATCATTTCCTTTCTCTCAAAACCTAATCAAAAACCTCTTATACTCACTGTTCATCTGTTCATCTTAATTTTCGGCTCAAATCTCCAAATTTTTCTTTGATTCTTTGCAATTTTGACTAGGTATGTGGATTTCGAGTAGCATGCTTCAGTTTTTATGTCCTTTCTTGGAGTTTTTGCAGGTGTTCAAATGGTTTCTAGTGAGCTTAACGGTGGTTTCCGGCAAAATTATTGAGGGTTTCAAAATTCGAAACGTCGGGTTTTCGATAAATGGCGGATCAGTTGAAGTTTGTTGATTCTCACAATATCACTGGATATCTCTTGGATCCACCTGCCGCGCACAATGAATTCAAATCCATGATCGTGGGTTTGAACAATTGCAGAATTTCCCACGCTCTACGTGTCAATCCAGTCACACACAAGGACATGATTAATGATTTCTGGAGGAATGCATTGTTCAACTGTGCAAGAGCGGATGATGCTGGTGCTATTGAATCCTCTATGCTGGTGCATTGTTCAACTGTGCAAGAGCGGGAAGTGCTTCAGTTTGGAGATCAGCCTACTTTCCGAACAGACATCCCTGCTGCCAAGATCACAGAAGTATTAAAGAAGATGATTTACAAAGGAATTTTTCCTCCAACATTTAAGAAGCTACTTCCCCCTTACTGGAGACTTTTGGCCCATACTTTTGTTAGCTGCATCTCTGGAAGAAAGGGCGGGTCGGACGAGTTAAGCCAAACAACAACATCAACATTTTTAGCGATAACAATGGACTGGGAGTATAATTTCTCAAAATTTATTTTTGACGAAATGAGGAGCAACCTTTCTGGGAAAAAGAAGGATCTTTTCTTGATGTATCCTCGGTTTTTACAAATGATCTTTGATGTCATGCATCCCGAGCTGGAAAGGACCCCCGATACTCTTGATGTCAAATCCCTGGGTCCAAACACCTTTGGACTCTTGAAACAAGTACGGAAAGCGTCAAAGGTTGTTTTCAATGGAACAGAAGCACTGGTAAAATTTGGTAAATTCGCAGAGATAGGAGGTGTTCAAACTGCTGGTGCTCCAATTGCTATGGTGGCCGAAGAACATGTGGTGCCATCAAAATCAAATCTTAGTTTTTTGTTTGAGGTTTCTAATGATGTTAACGATGATGTTAATGATGATGATGATGATGATGATAATGATGATGCTGATGATGATGATGATGATGAGGATGTTCGTGTGTTTGAACCATCGAAGGAGCCAGTCAATGAGGCTGTGATTTCTCCAGCTGAGACAGAGAAAGAAATCAACATTTTTAAGCAACTAAACGATCCAATGCCCGAACAGATGGAAGCCCTTATCGAAAACTTACAGTCAACTGCGAGGAAGCCTCCCTAAGCAGTTCCTGTTACTACTAAGTCTCCATCTAGGAGTGATAAAGAAGATTCAAATGTCTCCCTGGTGCCAAGAAAGCGAAGACGTAGAGATCCAAGGCCGGGAGTGCTTATTACTGAACCACTACAACAACCAACTTCAAATGTTGAACCAGCCCATGTTAATCAAGATGATCAAAGCCCAATTTTTGACGAAGATTTCTTAGCTAATGAGGAAAATTTTGCCTCGGGAAGCTCTTCTGCCCCACCTCCTCCAGATCATAATTTTGCATCTGTCAAGTTAGCCAAGCTACTTGCTTTTCAAGACTCTATTCCTCAGTCAAGAGGAATAGGAATATCTATTGGCTCAGGGCAAAGAGGTGATGAAGACTCTCAAGAAACCATTTCTGAGCTCAAACAAGATATCGTGAATTTGAAGCAGGACTCCATTGAGAAGGACTTGCTGATTGGCAATTTGGATGTGAGAGTATGAACTTGAAAAAGAAAATTCTCAAAAGAGTAAGCAGATCTCAGACCTTCAAGCCAATCTTGGCGGGCTGACAACTCTTTATTTTGATCTCAAAGACAAATTAATTGGAAAATTTGGTGATGAGTTCAAAGCTTCAGGTTCTGATGATGGAAAAGCTTCAGAGACATCTGAAAGAGTCGTGGCTTGTCCTACCCCAGATTCTAACCTTGATCAATTTCTATCTTTTGGCCCTGTCACAGCTGAAGAAAGAAGAGAGAAGCAGAGAAAAGTTGATAAGATGAAGAAAGACAAAATGCTTCTGATGAAAAACTCTGATTAGAATGCACCTGGTGATCACCCAAAGATGTTTATCAAAGAAATCGGAAAGAGAAAATTTGCTGATAGATATGGTGATCGTTCTGAAATTCTTATGTGTGGATATGAAGCCAATAAGAAGATGTGGATTGTAAAGCGAAAGAGCGGAAAGATTGAGTACTATGAGAAGCATATTGAATTTGTGTCTTGGACAGAAGTTGATCTTATATAGCTCGTCCACGCACCTTTCCACAATCCAACAAATGAACCCAAGGCATCGACGTTTAAGAAGCTCCTAGAAGACAAAGCGAAGCAGAACTTTGAAGTCTTGAAAACAGCGTCATCATTCATTAAAAAGGCTAAGGGTGTCATTGATCCCCACACCAACAAGACTATGGTGAATGTTATGTGGCCGCCTACAACTAAAGCGAAAAGGATCCCTATCACTCAACGTGTACCTGATGGCTCTTTGAATGATTTACTATATTGGGTATATGATGAGGCTTTAGCGACTGTCGTAATCAAGTTGAAAAAGGATCAGCTTTGTCTTGTTGATCCTAGGGATTTGCTGAACTTTGGCGAGCATGACATTCATACTTTATCCAAACAAAAGCTTATGGTGGAAAATGAAATGTTTGAAGCTGTTGCAAAGGCTTTCACCGGCATGATAGCGACAATCATTGATAAGAGGCTGTGGGCAGCAGCGTTGGCTGATTCTGATGTTCATCTTGTGGAGAAGCCGTAAAGTCATCCAACAATAAACAAAAGGGGAGATTTTTGGGTCATATTTAAATGGTTTATGCTGGTTTTCTAGTTTATTATTGTGCTTGGGCTTAGGAATGTTTATTGTTAGTGAGATTATGGTGTTTTTGGTTATGGAGACCGAAATCACATAGTGATTTCGATCAGCATGGGATTGGGCCTGTTAAGGCTTTGTACTAGGTTTGTATAAATAGTTTTTCAGCCGTTTAGGAGTTCTAGTTGTTCATCATTGTTGTATTCGGCTGTTAAGAAGTTCTTGGTGTACCAGACAATTTCAACTAATAAATCGTGTACATTAAGAGTTATTTGTTTGTTTTTGAATCACTATTTGATTTATATTCCACATTCTTTAGATATTTTGATTGATAGCGTATTGATCTAAGTGTTTTGGGACTTACAATAAGCGGCTTCGTGATTTCATCGCATCTAATACTACGAGAGTCATCCTTGATGCGACCACAGTGATGTTTGGGTCGATCACGGTGGGTATCATCGAGTTGATAGAGGAGCATTTTCGGGCCTTTAGAGCCGAGCTAGCTATTGGTCAGTACAGAGCCCACACTCTCTCTTTTATGTATTTCAGGGGACGTAGGGCACCAGTGTTCTTTGGGGCGAAGGACCCCATTGCAGCCAGACGATGTATAACAGATATGACATACAACTGAGACTGTGGTAGAGATCTTCGACAAGTTCCAAGAAAGAGATTTATTGGTACCCCAATATGCTGCAGACGAGGAGATGAAGAAGACTCGGTACCATGACATGTTGATGTCAGATATCAGGGAGTTTGTTTGCTATTCAGCCTGTCTGACATTGGAGGACATGATATCCAGGTCCCGGGAGTGGTAAATCGATTTGGAGCAAATAGAAAGGAGGAATGCGGAGCAGGTGCACACATCTACGGGTTCAAAAAAGAAACCCAAGGTATTTAAGTGTAGATCTATGGGCCATCAGGGTCGGGGCCGCTGAGGCAAGTGCGGCAAGATGCATAATGACGTTTGCATGGCGGGTGGTTTGGGTTGCTACGAGTGTGGAAAGACAGGGCACTTAGTCAGGGATTGAACTGCCATCATCACCCACCATGTTTCAGGTATGATCTGCTTTCATTACAATCAGATGGGCCACAAGAAGACCAACTACCCAAGTTTGGCAGAAGGAGTGCTTGCAGCACCCGTTCCGGCGACGTTGAGGATTACTGATGGCTAGGAGGGAAAGTATGCGGCCCCTATAGTGAAGAGTACATCTTTTCAGCTGATGGACGAGGAGGCATGCACGAATCCTAACGTGGTCACGAGTATGTTTTTACATTTATTTATGCGCTTTCATTATTGTTATTGCTTATGTTTCATGTTGTGATGTTTAGGTACGTTCTTAGTGAACAGATTGCCTGCTCTAGTTCTTTTTGATTTGGGTACTACCCGGTCGTTTGTATCTCTTGCACTAAGTAAGAGATTTGATGATGCTCCCGAGGAGCTATCTTATCCGTTGAAGGTGCAGATAGCCGATGATCGATTAGTGAGTGTGTCAAGGATTCATCAGGGTCGTACTCTTGAGTTGTTTCGATAGAAATACCCGATTGATTTGGTTCTTATTCCTTTGCAGGAGAGCAAGGTTATTATGGGGATGGACTCGTTGAGCCCTAATGGGGCAATGATAGATTGTGGTCACTAGTTAGATCGGGTTCGAACCCTAAGTAAAGGAGAACTAGTTATTGGGGGCAAGGATGCTCAGTGCGGACCGACTCTCTGGTCAGCTACGAGATATCTTTAGCAAGGTTGTTAGGGTTTTGTGGCTTATGTATTGGACACTGGGATGGAGAGAAATAGGATGATTGAGGATGTGCCTATAGTTCGAGAGTATTCAGATGTGTTCCCCGAGGACTTGCCATGAGTGCCTCTAGAGAGGCAGGTAGAGTTCCGTATAGATCTGGTACCACGTCTGAAACCGATAGCCAAGGCACCCTACCTGTTAGTACCGCCAAAGTTGCATGAGTTGTTTATACAACTGTAGGAGCTGTTAGACAAGAGGTTTATCAGACTGAGTAGTTCACCATACGGAGTGCCAGTTTTTTTTGTGAAGAAGGACAACTGCCACAGGATGTGCATCGCTTATCAGGAGTTGAACAAGTTAACGGTCAATAACCGTTACCCGCTTCCGAGGATTGATGATTTGTTCGATCAGTTTCAGGGTGCGTTTTGGTTCTCCAATATTGATCTGCACTCAGGTTATAATCAGATGAGAGTTCGTAATGAGGATGTTCAGAAAACAAATTTCAGGACTCCTTGTAGTAATTACGAGTTCGTGGTGATGGCTTTTGGGCTCACCAATGCACCATCAGCATTCATTGATCTCATGAACAAGGTTTGCAAACCGATGTTGGATCGACTAGTGATTGTGTTTATTGATGATATCTTGGTCTATTCTAAGACCATGGAGCATCATGAGGATCATTTTCAAGAGGTTCTGGACACTCTGAGGAGGGAGATGCTTTATGTTGAATTATCCAACTGCGTGTTTTGGTTGCACGATGTGCAGTTTCTAGGTCACCTTGTCAATCATAAGGGTATATTGGTTGAGCCAGCAAATATCAAGGTCTTGATGCAGTGGAGGTCCCGAAGTCTCCATCTGAGATTCGGAGCTTCCTTGGACTAGTTGGGTATTATCGAAGATTTATTGAAAATTTCTCAAGGATCGCAGTTCCGTTGACCAAGTTGATGAAGAAGTCTGTTACTTTCCATTGGGGGCCTGAGCAGTAGGCGGCGTTTAAGATGTTGAGACAAATATTATATGAGGCTCTGGTTTTGACTCTTCTAGAGGGTGTAGATCATTCTGTGGTATACTGTGATGCGTCGATCACATGTCTAGATGCGGTGCTAATGCAGAGACGTCGAGTTATTGCTTATACTTCAAGACAACTGAAGCCTCATGAGCAGAACTATCCCACTCATGATTTGGACTTGGAGGAGGTGGTTTTCGCCCTCAATATTTGGCGAAATTACCTTTATGGGGTCCATTGTACCATCTATACAGAACAGAAGAGCTTGAGGTACTTGATGGATCAGCTAAATCTGAATATGAGATAACACCACTGGTTGGATGTAGTGAAGGATTATGGTTGTGAGATCCATTATCACCCCAGGAAGGACAATGTGGTGGCCAAAGCACTCAGTCACAAGGTGAAGAGCGCCCCTATTCGAGAATTATGTTTGAGGATGACAGGATGACAGTGAAAGAGGAGCACTGTAAGAGTGAGCGAATTATGGGAAATATGTTCTCTTTTGATTACGAATGTAGGGGACTGTTGACCTTGCATCAGAGGATTTAGGTTCCGTATTGGGGTGGTGCACGACAGGTACTGATAGAGGTGGCAAACAAGTTAATATTTTCTATTCATCCAGGTGCGATAAAAATGTATAGAGATCTCCGACCTGATTATTGGTAGCCTTGCATGAAGCGGGATGTGGCTTGGTACGTGGAGAGATGCTTGACTTGCAAGAAAGTCAAGTCCTAGCATCAATGACCTCACAGCAAGATGGAGCCATTGGGTATTCCCGTTTGAAATGGGAAGAGATGATGATGGGCTTTATCCAAAGTTGCCACAGATAGCGCGTGAGGTGGTTTGGATTAGATTCGTCGTGGATCGACTGACCAAGAGTGCTCACTTTATTCCTATTCATGCGATCATCTCTACGAAGAAGTTGGCAGACCTTTATATCCGAGAGGTTGTGGCACGACATGGAGTACTGGTATCAGTAGTCTCGGATCGGGATGTATGCTTCACTTCCTGATTTTGGAAGTGATTTCATGAGGAATTGGGTACTCATATGCACTTTAGCACAGTTTTTCATCCGCAGACCGATGGAAAAAGTGACCAAACCATCTAGTCTTTGGAGGATATGCTTCATGCTTGTGTGTTAGATTTCGGAGGTAGATGGGATACATATCTCTCATTGACTGAGTTTCCTTACAACAACAGCTACCATTCCAGTATTGATTGACCTCCTTTTAAGACGCTCTACGGGAGGAAGTATCGGACCCCGACTTGTTGGGGCGAGGTCGGTCAGCGAGTCAAGGGTAGCACGGAGGTGGTGCTCCGGACTCCCAAGTTGATCGAGCAGGTGCACACGAGACTCCAGACCACGCAGAGTCGACAGAAGAGCTATGGAGATAGGTGCCAATATGATTTTGAGTTTCAGGTCAGATATGGTACTCCTAAAGGTGGAACCTTGTAAATGTGTCAACCGGTTAAGGAAGTGGGGCAAGTTGGGCCCCAGATATATTGGTCCTTTCAGGGTTATTACCCGGGTGGGCAGGGTTGCATATCAGTTAGAGCTTCCTGAAGAGCTCAGTTAGATCAACAACACTTTTCACATCTCTCAACTGCGGAAGTGTATGGTTGATGATTCCACTGTGGTTCATTTGGGGAACATTCAGGTAGATGAGTGCCTGAATTACATAGAGAGACAAATCGTAGTTCTAGACAAGAAGATGAAGACCTTGTGGAACAAGGTTGTGAGTCTAGTGAAGGTACAATGATAGCTTCATAAGGGATCAAAGTGGACATGGGAGCCCAAGGAGGAGATGAGAGAGACTTATCCATAGTTTTTTTTTGTAGTAGCGAACTTCGAGGACGAAGTCTGATTCAAGTAAGGGAGAGCTGTAACATCTAGTTTTGAGGTATGCTTTATTTTCAACTTAAAGTTTAATTTTTGGTGAGTCACCATGGTGTTGGAAGGATGGCCATAACGTTGCGAAACAATTTCTAGTCTTGGGTCTCTTGACTCGCCACGACATGGATGGAAGGTCGAGACGTGGCGACGCTGACGTCTTAAGCCTTAAATCTCTGGGTTTGCACCCTATTTAAAGGAAAGAGGAGGCTAGGGTTTGCTCACCCTTAGCCTCCACCACCCTCTTTTATCTACAAGAGAACCCTAACTCTTTTCCTCTATTGTTCAAGCTTTCTTGAGTGTTTGGAGAGGTCTTTAAGGAAGAAGTAAGAAGGAGTAAGCCAAGGATCAACAAGAGATGCCCTATCTCCCTTCCTAACTTAACTCTTGACCCTTGTAAGTGTTCAAGGTTCCACCATTTTGATTATAGAGTGCTAGATCTTGCATTTTGTCTCACTTTCTTCTTGATCTTGTTGGATGAGATTGTGAGACTTCATAAAGGTTGCAAATTTATGATTCTTTGGATCATTTGAAGTAGTTTATGGTTTGAATATGAGATTTGGTAGTTTGTTTGAGCCATACATAAGATATTGGTCATAAATCCCTAATTTGTTTTACCTAAGTTGAGTCCAAGACTTGCATTGGACATGCAAGTCTAAAAAGCATCAAACTTTAGGATGGTTTTAGTGTTATAAGCTATTCTGAAGCAGATGGGTTTGATACTTAAGGGATTAAGTGCTTCTTGATTATGTCATTGGACATGCAAGTCTAAAAAGCATCAAACTTTAGGATGGTTTTAGTGTTATAAGATATTCTGAAGCAGATGGGTTTGAGACTTAAGGGATTAAGTGCTTCTTGATTATGTCATTGACATTCGACTTAACTCATTAAGACGTTTTGGATCCAGTTACCACGACGTGGCGAATGGGGAAAACATGTCTGTTTTGTCGTTTACGGGTCATGATGTGGCCAAGGATGGCCACGACGTGGCAAGTCAACTTTGACCGTTGACTTTGAATTTTGACTTGCATTGAATTTTTGGTCAAACTCCTAGTCTTGGATGAAAAGGTAAGGGTGTACTTTATATGGCTATATAGGTGGTTCGTAGCGTCTGTGTTCGCAGTAGTAGTAGCAGTTACAGTTGATCATCGTTTGATAGGTGACTCTGTTCACTATACTCGTGTGTACAAAGAATGTAAAAAACGGAGCTCGTATGAGAGAGATATGAATTTTTTAAGATCTATGATTTTACCCAACATAAGAGGCTAAGAACACGACACGTGGCAGCAGGCGGCCAACCCAACCCACGTACGATCGTGCGTGGCGCGCCTGCCTGCTATAAATAGGAATGATTAGTTTCATTTGTTCTCACACCTTCATTCTCATCTCTCTCTCTCTCTGGTCTGACTTTTTGGGTACTTTTCGGGAATTTTGGAGGTTTTTACTTTAGTAAAACTCTGGAGCATCAGAGGGTTCAGGAATTAGAAGCTCTCGGGTTGAAGTTCTACCTGAAAAGTCCCGATTATCTCTAGAAACCTGTATAAGTGCAGCTATGGTTACTAAGCTTTTAGGATACCTTATATTCGTGATTATAATCGTTATTAGGAACCTATAAAAGCTAGATTCGTCATTGAGCCCAGGTCATAACAATGATTGCTCTACTTACATGAGATGTGTCTAGAATGGTGATGTTGGCTTGGTTGTTGGATTTCAGATGGGTTATTTGCCGAAATGGTCTTGCCTCCCAACCGTCCGGCCTGACTGATCCTTATTTGATAGAACTCTTAGTTTTCATTGGAATTAGTGAAAGATCCACTCTTCATTACCAGATTGTCGTAGGGTTTAATAAGTTATTGTATTAAAGGTTAATACTTGTTAAGCGCGTTACCAAGCAGATTGGATCCCCAGTAGAATCAGCCAGATAGCTGCCAATCGTTTGAATAACTGTCCAGGTGAGTTTTCTCAACATATTATATGCGGAGTTGAGGGCGGCCTAGACATGGGCTAAAGACGAATAGTGTAACACCGGGTTCCTGGTATGTATTCAAATTATAAATTTATTCATTTTTATGTAGGAACTCGACGAGTTGGAGGCCCCAAACTCGTCGAGTAGGAAATTGATTTGGACGCGGGTTTTGAAGTCTACTCGACGAGTTGGAAGCCTCAACTCGACGAGTAGGACTGCCAGAGTGAAACCCTAATTTTGGGGTTTTACACCATATTTAAGCCTCTTAATCCCCTCATGCCAGCCTCATTTACAGCCTCCAAGTCCCAAACCCTAGATCCAGAAACCCTAATGCATTTGTGAGCTTGTGAGACACTTTTGAGTGAAGTTTTATGTGTATTGAAGCTTGTGAAGGAAGGAGAAGCTTGGGGATTCAAGAAGAAGCTAGTAGATCCAGAGACTCCATTTCATTCTCATCATTTTATGGTAAGTAAGTCTCAAACTTGCTTAGTAACTTCTTAGATCTCCTTATTATCATTTTATAGAGTTTTTTGTCCAAGAAACATGATCCTTGGGAAATGGATGTCCCAAGTGAGTATACCATCAGATCTGGAATCATGGAGGTCTTTCATGGCACAAAGGTGCAAACTTTATGGCCATTAAAGCCCCATACAAGCTATAGGATGTCATTTTGACCTTTTAAGCTCCAAAAGGCCATGCATGGAGAGAAATATGGAAGCTTTGCGTGATCATGCAGTGTTTAGGATCCAGATCACAGTGTATATGCCTTAGTTTAGAGTATTGTTGGCTTGTGGACCAAGATCTAGGTTCTAAAGAATTAGGGTTGGACTTAAATCCTTTAAGTAAGGGTATTAATGGGTAAAGTTGTAAACTTTACCATCAAAAGGACATATTCAGTGTGTAGGTGAAGTATGAAGCTCAAATATGAAGATTAGGGGCTTAATTTATTAAGATGGCTTAACAGACTGAAGAACTCGTTGAGTCCATAGAGGAACTCAATGAGTTACGACGAAGTGTCCTGATTCTGTTAAAGGCAAAACTCAACGAGTTCAAGGATGATTCGACGAGTTGACTGGAGAAGTCTCGATTCTGTAGATAGGAGAAGCTCGACGAGTTGTGAAAGAACTCGACGAGTTGGATCACGATTTCAGGGTTTATGATTCATGGAACTCGACGAGTTGATGGACCAACTCGGTGAGTTGAGTCAACCCGGGATGTTGACTTTGACCAAGGTTGACCCGTTAAGGGGTTTTGAGTATGGAATGTTATCTAAGAGGTTGTTATGTATAGGGTATGAGTACAGCCGGTTGCGGAGCAGGGACTTTCAACTATTCACGACATTGAGGTGAGTTTCCTTCAGTAGGAACGGGTGTACGACACCAAGGCCGACCCGTTTATGTGATATGATTAGTAGCTGAGTGTGGGCGGGGCATGTACCTCATAGATATCTGATATGGTACAGATTTATATGCTTAGTTATATTTGTTGTCTGTGTGATACCTGTATGTATTTTCTTGACTAGCTGAGTGTGGGTGGGGCCCGTATCTCGTAGTAGCTTAGTGTGGGCGGGGCCCGTATCTCCTAGTAGCTGAGTGTGGGCGGGGCCTATATATCCTAGTAGCTGAGTGTGGGCGCGACCCTTATATCATAGTAGCTGAGTGTGGGTGGGGCCCGTATCTCATAGTATTTGAGTGTGGACGGGGTCCGTATCTCATAGTATATGAGTATGGGCGCGGACCATATCTCATTGAGTGTGGGCGGGGCCCGTATCTCCTAGTTGCATGTTATGTGTATGGTATGTGGTAGTTTGGGGAGACTCACTAAGCTTCGTGCTTACAGTTTTCAGTTTTGGTTTCAGGTACTTCTGGTAGCAAGGGGAAGAGCTCGGGATAATTGCAGTGCACACACCATTTGTTTAGCCTGGGATGTTTATATACTATGATATATTTCGACAGATGTTATAATATTTTGAGATACACGACTTATGGTTTTATATGATGTTTGGATAACTATGGTTTTATTAATGATTTAAAATGAAAATTTTTGGACCGTATTTTTGGGATGTTACAAATAGACTCGGGTAGACTAGCATTATGCTAAAGGCCGAAGTGCGGACCAACTATATGATGTAGAAAAAAAATGTGAACCAGCTTTATTCTGAATGCCATTATGTGTATGTGTTGTATATGTATTGTGTTATATGGTATTTTGGAGAACTCACTAAGCTTCACGCTTACCCAGTTAAATATAAATGTTTTTCAAGTACTTTAATGATCTGTGAGAAGGGCAAGGTTCGACTGTACACATGCGTATTCGTAACATGTTTCTACATAATGTAACTATGCTCTGATATATTTTAAATAATAAAAATTCAAAATTTAGGTTGAAAATCAGGACCTAACAAGTTGGTATCAGGGCCCTAGTTTGAGAGAATTAGATGAACATTGTATGATTCCAAACTCAAACCGAGGATGTGAATATCTTAACAAATATTTTTAAAAAAAAGTACTTTATGCAAAAGAGAAGAATACGATGCATACACTCAGCCAGAGCTCTGAAAAAAATATTTCCTAAAATATCCATATTGTTATGATTACTGATATGTGAAATGTTAGAAATGCATGCTAGTATGTAGGCTAGGGATCTTTTTGGGAGTTGCATGATAGAATTGCCTGATACTTAAGATGCCATATAGCCTAGGGATTTACTTGTTATTTGCTGCTTAGAACCTATATTGGTATCATTTATTTATTTGACAAGTACATTAGGTTGCATGCTCCCGCAATTAAATAGTTTTAGATTGCATGATTTGGCATTACTTCATATCTCTCATTTGATTCCAACCATTGTAGTGTCGAATCTTTCAGTCAACAGACTGGTTGATTTCAGTGGCACATAATTGTACTCGTCCAATAATTAGTTAATATTGGTAGAAGTTGTTCCCCAGCTAATAGCAAGGTGAAGTAGAGAGGAATCTTAGAAGAAGAGTCGAGGAAATTTAATATATTCTTGATAGGGCGTATATTTGTAAGGTAGGGCATCGGTAAAGATGGAAGGTCCTAGTGGAATCTAGGAAAAGTTGTTGTATGTTCTCATGGAAGACATACATATGTTTACAGGTTATCGTGTGTAGTATTGGAAGTGAAATGGAAATTGTGGGACAACTTTTGGGACAAGTATGAGTATATGTGAAAGGTAGTAGAGGCCTGTACTACCCGAAGCACAGGACTCACACTTGGATCAGGAAGAGTCACAAAGTTGATAAGGCACTGGTAGTTAGGTAGATAGTGTGTAAAACACTATGAATTCATTTCATGTTATTTCCATCATTACCTATCGTATGGTGATGTCTACGAGAGTAGCTCTAAGTTCGGTCCCAAGTGGACATAAAAGATCGAGTCCGAATAAAATAAAATTACGTAATAAAGTTGGCTCTGAGGGCCTCCTCCGATATAGTACTGACTTTAGTCATAAGATTTAAAAAGGAAGTGATCAAGATGATCGACAAAAGAATTATAGTATTCATTGGAGCTAAGCGACCAATAGCCAAAATTGCTACATGTCATGATGTGGTCTTACCACATTAGAACATAAAGGAATGTGTGTTCTATGTTAGGTGTTTGACTCGTAGAGACAAGAGTCTAGTTCATTATAAATCCTTTGCGTTATGTAATTGAAGATCATTAGAACATGATCATCCAGTCAATTGTTGTAACTTGGTTGTACGTCGACCCCCATGAACAAAGGAGGAAGAATCAAATTATTAGTATGAAAATGATAAGATAGATGAGAGATGTCTTAGGTGTTAGTTCTTTAGGAACCCTTAATAGCAAAAGTTATCACATTAGGTGGTGAAAGGTTTTGTTTATATTAACAGAATGCCAACTACGCACCACAAAGCAAAGAACCCTAATATTGGGTCAGACAAGGCATCACTACACGACTGGATTGCTGCTAAAGTATCATCAACCTTATTACAAGAATTAGTTGGTGTCGTCGGACGGGTAACTGACAGGTTGGTCGTCAGGTTCAATGAACAAATCACGACCATTTTAATGGTTAAGGAAGTTGTTAGGACCACTCTGGAAGGATAACTTGGTCTAGGAACACAACTAGGAAAGAGAAAATAGGAGAAACACCGACTCTTCCAACAATAACTAAAAAGCTTGATGGTACTACGCCAAACACTAGAGGTAGCTGAAGGTCAGCGTGTTCCAGGATCAAGTGTAGTAGGTGCGGACAAAAGGGGATAAACGTCAAAACTTCACGTTATAGGTGGAGTTATGCTATCATTGTCACCAGCCTAACCACATTAGGGCCTATTGCACACAGTTAGCAAGAGGAGTGATTCGAGACCCCAACTCTTGTGGTTCCGCAGGTGGAGGAAGAAGTTCTGGATTTGTTGGAAAAGGAACCCACAACCAATGAAGGAGTTGTTCTTTTTCCAATCAAATAAGAATGAGTGACACCGATATAAATTCTTGATAGTGTATTGTTATGCCTATTTTTCCATATGTAGGTATTACTATGTAACCCAACAATCATCGTTATTGCTTGTAAGTTTTTTTATGCAATAAAATCCTCTTTCTAATTCGTATTATTTAGTACGTTCTTAGACAATGTTATGCTTGTCACAACCTTATCATGTTTTGGTCGTGCTATGCAAGAAGACCACTTCCGATAGGCACAATAAACTATGCTAAGATAAGAATGTAGAAGGTCATTAGATGTGACAGAAAAGGATTTTCTTCAAAGTCAAAAGAAGCTACAAGTCATGTAAGTAAAGCCAACTTAGACTTCGACTAATTAAAAGCAACAACAAATAATGGGTCGAATCCAAATGGGGGAGAACCAACCTTTAATGCGAAAGTGTGAAGAGTAGTTCGACTTTTGATTTCGACGTTAAGGTCCTGGAGAGTAGTAGGGGGAGGTTGTTAGTTCCAATTTCATTAAACGGGTAGCAAAAGAAAGATGTATTCTATTAGACTGCCCATAGGCTATGAGTTTCTTGCTTCTTAAAGGAAGGTAGGTTTTACCTAACAAGCGACTGATTGGGTTTAGCAATTTTCCAAATTCCTAGGTGCGACTCAGATAGCCAAGGGAACTATTTAGGTTCGTACCATCACGGATGATGAATATATCCTCGCACCAGAGGATCAAGAATTCAATAGATGGTATAGTTACGATATGGAGAGGATCAAGTACTCAAGGAATACATCAGAATTAGAAAGTTTAGTTAAGCTTGTGGTAAGGACCTAGTTGCTCTATGTTAAAAACGGAAACCATAGGATCGATGTCAAGGAGAAAGCGTTAATGTAGTACGAATGTTTCAATTGATCGTCTAAAATGTGTGTACAGACGCCTAGAAGAGGATCATTCGGGATGGACATGTCGATTAAGAGAAAAGGTAGTGCTTTCCAAGGATTACAGATGTATCCATAGTATGCATAATATGATGGATAAATCAAGTTATTGATCCAGTTCAACCAAACGGTCTTGATGTTGTCAGTACTAGTTAAGATTAACTAAGAGTCCCTAGCATAAATTGGAAAGAGTTCAATTCCAGGAGTGACTCAGTGTTAAAACTACATAAGCAGTAGTAGTTGTTGGAGATTCAATTCTAAAGATGACTCGTCAGATGTCAATGAAAGATCGACCTGTAAGGAAAAGATCTAAGGATTTCCTATGAGAGTTAAAACTACAAAAAGACGGTAGAATATTGTCGGAAAAGTTGTTCAAGCTTTCAGGATGCAAGTTCCTGGTTGGCGATAGAGAACACAAAAAGGATCATAAGTGATCAGTGTAAATTTCCTAAATATGTTCGTTCAGTTAAGAATCACATTAGATCGTTGAAGTGAAACTGCATATACGTCATTATTATCGTTGATCTTCGAGTTAAGCTATGTATTTGGTTTAGTTATTCCTTTATCCAATAACTGTAAGAATTAATATATAACTAGGATCAAGGTTCAACATTCGTAGGATAATTTAGGACGACAAATAGACTTTAGTGTTTTGATGACATAGGTTAAGGACCTCTAATCGGATGTAATCTCAAAAGTTTAAATAGGAAAGATCTGTTATGAAAGTTAGATATCAAGGAAGGATGAAGATTGAGTTCCTTTAAGGATTGTCGTATAATGGTTGTGAGTCTTCAAGACCACGAAAAGGACGATCATGAGTATTCAGGACCGAGAGGGGATGATGACAAGAGCGATGCAACATCAAAATCGAAGTAGTTGGATAATGTCATGACGTATCGTGAACGAGAATAAGGACAAATTACACGAACAATAGTTATAACTTAATGTAGGAGAAGTAGTTAGAGACGTGATAGAAGGTTATTGGTGACCTAGTGTTCATTCTAATCTAGTAGATTGGAAGATAAGGAAGAGTTATAATGAGTACGTCACCAGAACTGTAGTATTGGTCCCAAATTTTACGAACCAGCAAACCTGTTATTGTGGTTTTACTTAAATTTCAGGATGTTGGAACACATGAACTAGGTATAGAAACCACTTGCAATCTAGATTCGTATGTGTTTTAAGGATATACTCTAGAAAGTTGTTGAAGAACACAAGGTAAGAATGATACACCATATGCCTTTTAGAGGCATGTTCCAGAAAATAAATTCTATTAGGAGATTGTTTCCCTAGTTAATCACTCCAATGTGTCGGCATTTCACACCTGAAGGCGATTGTCAATCGTAGCATGTAATTTGTGGAAGTACAAACCGACGAATTTCTATTTTTGGAAAATTTCGCGAGGAATTCGGGGGTACGTCTACGGTAGAAAACAAGGTTTTACGCCTAAATAAGTATTGATAGGTGAATTCAATGCGGAAATGATCTCTAAGATCACGAGTTAATCTCGATGAATCCAATAGGCCAACATCAAGGTGCGCAAGGAGCAGGATTTTGGGGACAAAATCTTTGTAAGTTGGGGAGAGTTGTAACACCCCATTTTCACATTCCAATAGAATTCAATATAAACCATCGTTTATAAAATTTGAAGTAGAGATATATTATTTTTTAGCCAAAGTAATCATCATAAACAGGTAGGAAACATAAATACGATTTTCGTAGATATATAGAACGACTGAATTTGACTTCGTATGAAGAAGTTATGCTTCTTTGAAGTTTCGTGATTAAACCAACACGGCTATGTGCGTCGTAAAATGCAAAATAAAGATACATTTCTTATTAACTTTAGTGATATAAACAAAAGTCGTAGTAGTAGTAAAATCGAGAGCGTATATATAGAGAATGTCAAAATCAGACTTGATATGAGGAATTTATGATTTTTCCAAGTTTCAGATCGGTTGATTGTTAGGAAAAACAATCTGAACGAGATTTAATGATCTCTTCGATATGATTTTGTCGATATAAAGACAATCGAGAATGGAATCCGTATGAAGAAGTTATGAATTTTACACAATCGTTATCAGTATAATCTTCATAGACTGTTAAATTTAAGATCAGACAAGAATTTGCCAACAGAGTCTAAATGAAAGTTATATTACTCATCAATAGCTAGACATGAATATAAAGAACGTCAAAACACAAAGCTCGTATGAGAGAGATATTAATTTTTAAATATCTGGAATTTTACCCGACACGAGAGGCTAAAAATGTGACACGTGGCAGCAGGCGTCCCACCCAACCCACCTACCACAGTGTGTTTGTGACTTTAAATCAATGTCACCATAATTTTTTTGAAATACAACCATAGTTACCAATCTTCTATCTAAATTTATATATCCAATCCTATGTTAATGATCAAAAATCATTTTTATCATGATTGAGTGAAATGCCAAAAACAATACCAACTTAAAACCATTGACATTTAAAGTTAATTCTAACTTTAAATTAGGTTTTAAAAACTCTTTGTTTATGATTCCAATCATTGCAAACATGATTGTGTTGAAACACCAAAATCATCATTATCTTAGTTCCGGTTACGAAATTGATTCATGTTACAAAACTGGTTCAAAATCTGATGGTGATTGTTATTCCGATTGTGAAATATTGCTCTTGATTACGAATAATGTTGTTACGAAAATAATGGAAGAAAATTTTGTCATTTCTGTTACAAGAATGATTTGATGGCAGGTTGTGATTGGACCATTTTATACGTAATGATGAGCATGGGTTGCAAGGATGGTATCTTCACGGTGATTGGACATGCATTTAATGTTGAGTATTGGTGGTTTCTCTTTCCATTTATTTTGGGACGTTTGAAATTCAAAATTCAACCGTTGGCATCCCATATAAATACTCATTACCATAACCATTTACATCTTTATGGTCACAAATTATTCACAGGAAATTATCCTGATTTCTTCATATCTTCATGTGTACTACGTGTTCATCCTAAACTTCCTCAATGGAAGTTGCTACCGAACATGTTTCTTTCATGGACCAATCTGCATCATCTGTTACACTCATTATTAAGAAGAATCAAAACTTTATTATTGATCTTGATTTGTTCAAATACCCTATTTCTCTTAACCCCTGATTGAATGCCTAAATTCTTCAATTCTGAAAAAGGATCTTATGCAATATGAATATGTCCTCTTATCTGCTTTGATTCTTGTTTATTCGACTGGAAGCTACAATAAGTCGATTGATGTTATAAGATTTAAGATTCAAGACCACAAGACTACGATTTCAAAGGATAATTTTTGAAAGTTATTGGGTTTACCTACTGGTGACTCTTATTCTAATCCTAAATTTATTTCATCTGCAATCATGTTGAATGTAACGCCCGTAGATCAGAGCTAGTCAATTAAGAGACGATAAGCATCAAAAATGACTTTTTGATAGAATATTATTTAGAAGGATTAATCTTAACAAAGTTGTAGTATATGTTACAAGGATTCCGTACATATAAAGAACGTCGAAATCCGAGTTATAACGAAGAAGTTATGACCTATCGAAGTTTCGCGACAAAACCGGCACGGTGCCGAATGTCGTAAAAAGTGAGTTTTTGATAAACTACTTTTTGGCCTTAGTGATCTAAACGAAACTTGTAGTGTTCGTTAAACCGAGAGTAGGTATAAAAAGAACGCCCAAATGTGACTTCGTATGAGGAAGTTATGATTTTTCGAAGTTTCAACTTAGGAGTAGACAACTAAAAACTCGAATTTTAGATCGAGTGATTTTTAGCCGACACAACCTAAAGGAGAATCAAAGGTCTCGTAAATAGTAGCACAACGGTAAAAAGTCTGACGAAAACGGACGTCGGATGAAGAAGTTATGAATTTTTAACGGATTTCCTGTCTCGGTCTGTTAAAAATAATAATATAAAAATTAAAGTCAAAATTAGCCGACGAAGTCTAAACGAAAGTTGTAGAGCGTAATTTTACTTACGCGTGCATATAAAGAACGTCAAAAATGGAGCTCGTATGCGAAAGTTATGGATTTTAGAAGTTTTGGCGCGAAAATCGAGAAAAAATCCCCAAAACCGAAGAATCTCGCATACGTGGACTTCGGCGACGTGTCTTCGCCTCGCATCCGATGCGTGTCCGGAATACTGCTGAGTCATCCAATCTGCTGAGTCATCTGAAGTGGTCCAGTGAGAAGGCGACGCGTGCCCCTTTCCCTCGTGCATCCGAGCCTCGCGGAAGCGACGAACCCCTTATCTCGGACCCTAGACCTCGGTCCACTTAGAAGCTGCCAGCGAGGGCCTCGCATGCGCAACCCACGTGCGAGCCATATGGACTACTCTTCGGATCTGCTTCCGCGTGGACTCTTCTCAACCGTCCGATCAGCAGCCTCAGGCCTATAGATAGAAGGCTTGCGAGCCTTCCCGGGTACTTTTGGAAAATTGGCAATTTTGGCCCCTTTTTCAATATTTTGGCTATTTTCACATCCCCCGAAGCCCCGGTATCAATTATAACCCCCAGAATACGCCACGACGTGCCCGAGAAGCCCGGAAAATTTATCTTTTCGGTTTCGAAGCCCGACCTTCGCAGAGCCTGGTTTCTCAATAAAACTCCCGGTTTTATTAGAAACGATCGTTTTAGGAAACGAATTGCTGCCTGATATTCATTAAATCAGGTGAGTGTGTAGTCACTTTCATCTTACACATAGATATGAAGTATTTTATATAAAATACGTGCTATGTGTATATATGTTGTTTATTTATTTGAAAAGGATGTTGAATGGATGTTTTATACATGTTTAAAATAATTTAAAATGTATATATATTTTATCTTCAAATATGTTGGATAAAACATGGGTAGATAAAGGATGAGGGATAATAGTACAGTATAGATGTACGTTAGTAGCTATGAATTTAGTACATTATATATGTACGTTAGTAGCTATGGATTTAGTACGTTGGCAGCTATGGACTTAGTGCCTGTTGTATAAACCTTGGCGACGATGTGACTTCGTGCCTATTTGACTTAAATTGCTGAGGGAAAAGCAGTGTTGTCACCCCTTTGACATAAATTGTTGAGGGAAAGCAATGTTGTCACCTCGATGTTTGTCTTATTTGACATAAATTGCTGAGGAAAGCAATGTTGTCACCTTTTTGGTTGTTTTATGTCAGGTTGTCTTGTTTGACATAAATTGCTGAGGAAAGCAATGTTGTCACCTTATTGGTTGTCTTATTTGACATAAATTGCTGAGGGAAAGCAATGTTGTCACCCCGATGTTTGTCTTATTTGACATAAATTGTTGAGGAAAGCAATGTTGTCACCTTATTGGTTGTTTTATGTTAGGTTGTTTTGTTTGACATAAATTGCTGAAGAAAAGCAATGTTGTCACCCTGATGTTTGTCTTGTTTGACATAAATTGCTGAGGAAAGCAATGTTGTCACCTTATTGGTTGTCTTGTTTGACATAAATTGTTGAGGAAAACAATGTTGTCACCCCTAATGAAAATCCTTAGGCTAGGTCCCTTGTGATAGATGTTTTAGGGACGTAAAGTGAGGATAATGGGAATCGGTAATTAGGGTTATTTTTGGTTGATAAAATTAAAAAATTTATTGTTGATTGAGAACTTAATAAGTTTATTATTTATTGTGGGTTTAAAACCCAATATGCTCACCAGGCTTCCAAGCATGACCCACTCAGCTTTTTATATTACAGGTAGTGGACCCCGAGCTTAGTCGGATGATGATGAGTGATTTATGGATTATAGGCCAGTAGTTGTAAATAACTGTTGTAAGGCTTATAATGCCTTGTTTATTCTTTTGATCTGTATCGGAACATGACATCCCGAGGTTTTGATATAAAAGTAAATTATATATTTTTTAAAGAAAGGTTTTCATAAACTTTTATCATGTTTTGTTTTGGGAACAAATTCCGCAACATCTTTTAAAAGGGTTTACTCTGATTTTATTTTAAAAAGCATAAACGAAACTGGTCTTTTCTGGCCGTGAAATTGGGGATGTCAAAATTGGTATCAGAGCATTAGTTTAAGCGAACTTCGAAATTGTAGGATTTCTAGACATAAACTTAGAATGCTAAGTGATGATTGTGAGATGAGTGTCTACCATATTTTAGACACGAGCACTAGTTTATTTTAGGAAGGATGCCTAAAATGCTTTTATGTGCTAAATGTTATATGTTTGCCATATATGCTATTATTTGTTCGGACCTATGGTCTGTTGCAGACCGGATTTGGAGACCTTATGTGTTTAGGATTCTAAGCGTTTGATACGATAGTAGAACTAGCATGTAAACGTTTCAGAGTGATAAGGAGATTTATACGTCTATCGTAAATAAAGCTTTCTTATCTTAAATTCTCGCCCGGTACACCGAACGTCTGTTGGGGTGTACAAAACGTTATGGTGAAGACTCGTAGAGAACTGAGTAAATGGAGGAAATGAAAGGCTTGTGATAGTGAAGGACACCTATCGGAAGATATCGTAAGAGTGGTGTCTTGCCTTTAGTTTATGTCTGATAAAATAACGGAACGTTTAGAGGAGTATGGTACGTCTGAAGTACACCTTTGATTGGCAGGATGATGGAACAATTGGTGTAATTCTTGAAGTTGTCCCATTATCTGGAATTTCCATCACCAACCAAGTTGAAGTATAATTGATGAGTGAAGATGTGCATGGAAGAAGTCCTAGTAGAGTCTAGGAATTTTTTTTTGATTAATTGGACACATTAGTATGTGTTAAATTGTTTGGTGATTTTAGGACTTGGGGACTGCGAGACAATACTTGGGACGAGTATGAGTAGGTGTGAATAGTAGTAGAGATCTATACTACTGGAAGCACAGGACTCACGCTTGGATCAGGGAAAGTCACAAGGTTACCAAGAAGCTAGTGATTGATTCCGTTTTTATTCAAGTATGTTGTTACCATTGTTTCGGTAATGACTAATGAGGTAATTGATATTCTGACCCTAGTGGTAATATCAAATTGAGTCCGACTACGATGAGTTTGTTACATGGTTCAGAGGACCAAGTTCGATGTAGCTTTTGACTAAAGTCAGAAGATTGAAATCAATGCGGTCATTGGTAACGCGCTCGTTGTTAAAGAAGTTAGTAGCTAGAAATGCTACATGCTAAAATGTGATTATAGCACATTAGAATATGAAGGAAGGTATATTCCATTCTGGAATTTGACTCTAAGAGACCTGAGTCTAAACGTTGCATCATACGATGAGAGGTCATTAGAACATGACCCATCGATCTGTTACAATAGATAAAGGAAAGTACTTATCCTAAGAAGAAGAAGGAGTTCTCAATAAGGATTTATTTTGTAACTTGAAGGTTACAAATGAAAGTCCAACACGGTATGAAGAACAGGTGCAAGATTTAGCATCACGGTTATTACTTAGGATGGAAAGATAACATATGGAATCATTATACAAGCCCTATTTTCGTTGATGATTCTGAGACGTAATCATCCTAAGGGGGAGGTAGTTGTAACGCCCGTAGATCAGAGCTAGTCTATTAAGAGACGATAAGCATCAAAAATGACTTTTTGATGGAAGATTATTTAGAAGGATTAAGAGACGATAAGCCAAATGACAAGTCTGTACCTCTGAGGCGTTCCACAAGGGTTAGGAATGCACCTGAGCATTACTATGGATTCCATATTACTGCGGAAGGTGATACACTTATCAGTGATGAGACACTGATAGGTCTGGATGAACCTAACAGTTACGCGGAAGCCATGGCAGGCCCTGAGTCAGCCAAGTGGAAAGAGGCAATGGACAGCGAGATACAGTCCATGTATGACAATCAAGTTTGGAACTTGGTTGAGAATGTACCAGGTCGTAAGACTGTAGGGTGCAAATGGATCTTCAAGAAGAAGACCGACATGGATGGTAATGTACACACTTATAAGGCACGACTGGTTGGAAAGGGTTTCTCACAAACTCCGGGAGTTGATTATGATGAGACCTTTTCTCCAGTGGCCAAGATTAAGTCTATTAGGGTTCTGTTAGCCATAGCCGCATTTCATGACTATGAAATATGGCAAATGGATGTCAAAACCACTTTCCTTAATGGAAAGTTGGCTGAGGATGTTTACATGAGTCAGCCAGAGGGTTTTGTCAACACAGAGTACCCTAATAGAGTCTGTAAGCTTGAGAAATCCATTTATGGGTTAAAGCAAGCACCTCGCAGATGGAATCTTTGCTTTGATGAGAAAGTCAAGGCATTTGGCTTTTCTAGGAGTGATGATGAATCTTGTGTATATGTCAAGGCTAGTGGGAGTATAGTTAGCTTTTTGGTATTGTATGTGGATGACATACTACTCATAGGAAATGACATCCCAACTCTGCAGGAAGTTAAGTCCTGGCTTGGGAAGTGTTTCTCTATGAAGGACCTAGGAGAAGCTGCCTATATTCTAGGGATAAGGATCTTGAGAGACCAGAGTAAAAGACTAATTGGACTTAGTCAGAGTACTTACTTGGATAAGGTGTTGAAGAGATTCGGCATGCAGGACTCCAAGAAAGGAGAGTTACCCATCCAGAGTAATGTCAGATTGAGTAAGACACAAAGCCTTAGTACTGAGACTGAGATACCAGAAATGAGTCGAATACCTTATGCTTCGGCTGTAGGATCGATCATGTATGCTATGACGTGTACTCGACCTGATGTAGCCTTTGCTTTGAGCATGGTTAGCAGGTATCAGGGGAACGCTGGCAAGGCACACTGGACTGCGGTAAAGAATATCCTCAAGTACCTACGGAGGACTAAGGGCTGGGTCCTTACCCTCGGTGGGAGTGAAGACTTGAGAGTTGTAGGGTATAGTGATGCTAGCTTTCAGACTGATAGGGATAATTTCCGCTCTCAGTCAGGCTGGGTCTTTACCTTAAATGGAGGAGCAATTTCTTGGAAGAGTTCCAAGCAAGAGACAGTGGCTGATTCAACTTGCGAATCAGAGTATATAGCAGCTAGCGAGGCAGCAAAGGAGGCGATACGGCTGAAGAACTTCATTGGAGACCTTGGAGTTGTACCAGCTATTAAAGAGCCAATGGAAATTTTCTGTGATAGTGAAAGTGCAGTTGCCTTAGCAAAGGAACCAAGGGATCACGAGAGATCCAGACACATCGACAGAAAATACCATTTCATCAGACATCGAATAGAAGAAGGACTCCTCGTGGCAAAGAGGGTATCATCGGATGAGAATCCAGCAGATCCCCTCACGAAAGGACTGGCTCGGGTTAAGCATCTCCAGCATGCTCGGAGCATAGGGCTGAAGGATGATATTAGATTTAGTAGTTAGATAACCTTGAAATTTGTAAAGTGTAATCGACATTAGATGATGAATAAAAGGTGTTTTATTTATGAGTAAAGTGTTGCTATCTCTTGTCGATCGTTTACTATATTTCTTTTGCATGTTTTGACTTCCAGAATAATTATGTTTGGTATATCATATTATTCGAACCTCCACAGTCGGTCATATGTCGGAAGTAGGTATGAATCAAGACTGTCATGATTGGTTGCAGAGGTCTAAGTTGTTGGACATGGCTACAACACTCATGAGTGCTCATAAGTTCTGAGCATTGGACTCAACCCACGCTCATTGGAATCACTTCATGGAATTTATCTCGAGTGATCGTGAGACGGTAATATCATATAAGTCTTCAAACCTAGAGATATGATTTGTTACTTATGAGTTGGTTATGCATTGATTGTACGTTAACACATTGGTAACTCGATGTTATAAAACGTGCTTTTGTGTATAATTCAATGAGTGGTAGAACAAACATATGAGTCGATGTTTATCTGTTCCTTCTTGGATTAGAAGCTGATATCTGGGCCCCTCGATGATTTTGTTTTGACCTATGTACCGGGCCCGGTCAGAACTAAGTTGATGTGTTCAATTAAGTTCTTTGTCAAACAAATCGGAAATCGGGAAACAAACTGCTGGACAATAAGTAAGACATTGTTCCATGTATTTGTCCGGCTGATATCTAGAATAGAGGATTATATGATCACTTATCTGAAATGGCGTATCATCATCTTCTCAGATCCGAGAAACCTTGAAAAGAGCTACGATTGCTGATCGGTTCCTGAAGTCATACTTGCAGTTATAGTTATTAGACTTATCCAAGTGGGAGACTGTTGGATAAGGTGTCTAAGTCCATAACTATTTCTGGTATGTACTTGACCCGACCCGGCATGGTCCATTTGGGTTGCATGGCACCATGCAATTGGATAAACTAAAATGAGAGAAATAACACTTATGGTTTATTAATATATTATAAGTTCTAATATATTAATAATATTATTTAATTAGTTTGATCAAGAATTAATTTAGAATTAATTAAGTGATCAAAAGATAACTAATTAAATATATGGGTAGATTATGTAAATCTTCCATATCTTATATAGTGGGCTAAGAGGCTCCATGGATTATCAAGTTGGGTTCCACCCATAGGATGCTCCATGGATGCTCCATGGGAGTTACAAACCCATGGGTCATGGAAATGAAGAGTCATGACACAATAAGGTTTACATGGTGTAACCCTAGATGTGTCAACACAATATAAGAAACCCATTCTCCACCAAAATAGGATACACATAAAAAACAAGAGGGCTAGGCCGATTTTAGAAGTGTGTATTCTCTCTAAAGTCATTCCAAAAGCATTTGGTGTTGTGTGAAGCATTTGAGGCATCACACTTGGGGTGCTAGGCTCACAAGGTTTCAAGGATCATAATCAACAACAAGGTAAGTTATTCTATCTTTCATTCAAGTTAAAAATGTTCCCCATGTATGCTAGATAGGAATATAACCTTGGAATTCAACTTTGCATGATTATTAGACAAACATAGATCCAAGGTTATTAGGGTTGCATGTACACTTAGGAAGTGTTAGAATGCTCAAATCCCATCAATTTGATCTCATTTTCCTTCATTTTGACCTAGCTTGTGTTCAAGACATTCATTGGACATGCATGTATAAAAATCAATGATTTTTATGGTGCTTCGGGATGAAGAAAGCCTTCTGGAAAGTTTGAGTGCTTGGCTTGAAGGATTAAGAGCTTAAAGCATTAAGTTATCCATAGCAGTTCCCACGACGTGACGGGTTGATTGTCACGACGTTGCAACGAACAAATGCATGACTATTTTGTCTTAATGTTGTCACGACGTGACCACTGGTTGGCCACAACTTGACGATCAGCTGATGTTGACTTTGACCGTTGATTTTCACCATGTTTGTCTATTGGTCAATTTAATGGTTTTAGTGTGTAGACTCAGAGGGTACTATTTGTTGCAGTTAAGTGCCTTGTAGGATCAATATTTGCTGCATGAGAGCGGTTGTGTTTAGCTGCTACTTGCAAGGTGAGTCATCTCATTATATCTACATGTGTGGTAGTTTATATATGGTGACCAATTGGGTCTTATTTGTTGATTGTTGTTATATATGACCTGAGTTGTTGATAATGCATGGACTATTCTGAGTCCGTGGGATTGTTGATAATCCCCAGGGTTGTTGATAACCCGTGAGGTGTGTTGTTAATCCATAGGACATGTTGTTAGCCCACTAGGACTGCTGATAGTGCCCAGGGATGCTGATAACTCGTATTTGTTTATATTGTTGTGTTGTATGTAATATTTAGGACTGCAAATAGTCCCAGGGTTATTGATAGCCCATTACCAATTATTATGTTGTATTGTATGTGATATTTTGGGGAACTCAATAAGCTTTGTGCTTATAGTTGTGCATTAAATGTTTTGCAAGTATTTAACGGATTGCGAAGGCAGGACTGTACACACACATCAATAGTATTAGGATTCGAGATTCGACATTGTCTCCTTTATAACTCTGACTTCTGAATAATGGATTATGAACAAATGGTTTGACCTGAAAGTAACTTTATTAAATATAGATGTTTATATTATTTTAAAAATGAAATTTTTTTTCCTGGAATTTGGAATGTTACAAGTTGGTATTAGAGCCCTGGTTTGACGGATTTTGATAAACACGCGTGGGATTCCAAACTCAAACTATCGATATGAGATTCTTACTAAGATTTTTTGGAAAAGATTTATTTGAAGAGAAGAAAATAAAAAGATGCGATGTGTACAGTCAGTCGGAGCTCGGAAAAGTGATCTCCCAAAATATCCATACTTGCTTTATATGTTGTGTTTTGAGTTGTTGTTGTACGTGTGCTACTAAGATGTGCATGCTATAAGTTAGACGAAGGATCTACTCAGGGTTGCATGCTAGTGTGCTTGCTTAGGAGATATGCCTTTTTGTGTGTGATATACGAGTTGTTAGAGATGCATGATAGTGTGTGGGCTAAGGATTCTTAGAAATTGCGTGTTAGAATTGTCTGATCCTTATGATACCATATTTTATGTCTGTTTTTCTGCTCGAATGATGCTTGCTTTGTGCTATGTGAAACCTATATTGATGTTATTTAACTATTAAGCGAATACATTAAGTTGCATGCCACGAAGATTAAATAGTTTTAGAATATTTGATTTGGACCTATTGCGCAGTTCGTGTTTGATTCCAACCAATGTAGTGCATGATCTTTCAATCAAAGGACTATTTAATCCTTGTTACATGTAATTGTATTCAAAAGATAGTTAGTTGACATTGGTAGAAGTTTTTTTCACAACTGATAGCAGGGTGGGGTGAGTATTCCTCGCAACTTTGGAAGAGCGCTAGAGTGTGCTAGTGTGAGCACTTGCGTATGAGAAAATCAAAGGTGTGAATCTAGGATATTTTTGGTGGCTTTTCTAAGCATATAGGTGTGCTGGTACACCTAGCAGTAGTGACGTTCTTATAAAACTGTTAATGTATTCTAGTGCATGCATATGTATGAGCAGAATCCCACAGGGAGAGTCTAGGAATAGCGGTAGTGTGTGACTATGGAGACACGTGTATCTGCGGTTGATAGTGGTCATGTGTAGGGACTTAGGAACTTTGAGACAATTCTTGGAACACGTACGGATATAGGTGGAAGTTAGTATGGGCCAGTACTACTGAAAGCACCTAAGCCGCACGGAGATCGGGAAGGGTTGAAAATGTTTCTAAGGAGCTAGTGGAAGGTAGATAGTGTGGTATAACACTAGCGTTAATTGCATTCGTCTATGCCGCCATCGGCCTATCCGCTATGATTGTTCAGGATGAGACTAGTAACTAATTGGGCTTTAGTTTCTGTGGCAGTTTGGGTCTGAATGGTGTAACCCTGTGTGAGTTAGAAGATTCAATGGTATTGAGGGCCATGCTCGATGTAGTGTCATTTGAGTTACAGGGCTCAAGAAGGAAGCTATTGTGATGATCGACTCGAGGATTGCAACCTGAGGCTGAGTGGTCAGTTAATGGATAGGGATGTCATTTTTGACATCGGGTTTGTGTTTTTCATGTTTTCCGTGCTCCATGGAGGAAAGATCGGATGTGTGTCAATAGTTAAACAAGGAGATGTTGTTCTCCTCATCGGTTCTGCTCTAAGTGGGTGAAGTATGGTTCACATTAAATCAACTCGGTTTCACAGTGAGGGAATGTTCGAGACTCGATTGTTCTGATGGTTTGATGGAAAAGGTGAAGGCCATGTTGCAAGTGGAATACGTAACGCAGATTCAAGAAGATCGGGTGTACCTGAGGAGACATCGAGTTGTTCCTTATATAGGTAGGAGAGTTATGTAGATGTGCTGAGTTTTTTGGAGTTATGTTTTGAGCATCTATAAGGGATTCTTGAAGATTCAAGAGGAGTAGGAGGAGGTTGTGGATCAGTTCCCCAAATGCAAGGTTTTTCTATGTGTAGGTATAGTTTGTAAGGTGCTTTCTCAATCCAATGGTATTCTAATTGATTTCACTAAGTTGAGTTTGCAAGGTAGGGATAGGTCTCCATCTGAGATTTAGATTTCTCGTATAATTATTCGAAGGATCATCTTGTATTGTGTTATGAATTCTGAGAGTCAAGTTGAGTATGTACCCGGTTAAACCAGTCTGAGGCTTTGATGATGTAGATGTCAGTCAATGATGGTTCGAACCCCAAGTATGCTAGATCTACATTTTTTCCCTTATCATCTTCATCTGTCTTTGGACTCTTGTAAGTCCTCATGTTCCTGCCTTTTTAGTTCAAGCATGCTAGATCTAGATTTTTTTTTAATTTTTCCCATTGTTTAAAGAGGTTTGAATCAAATTTATGAGTTCTTCAGACTCCATTCTAATCCGTTATCCTAGATCTGGAAATTTAGTGAGTTGTGAGTTCCATGCATGAGATTTGAGCTCATTTTTCCTTCATTTTTGACCTCGCTTGTGTTCAAGACATGCATGTCAAATAAGCAATGATTTTTATGGTGGTTTGGGATGGAGAAAGACCTCTGGAAAGTTTGAGTGCTAGGCTTGAAGGATTAAGAGCTCACAACAACCTAACGCCATTCAGCATCTTGAACGGCTACAGATTGCACGATGAAGGCCTTGTTTCGAAAAGAAAAAGATGGTAGAACCCTGTCCATAACATCCACCTCACGATATCGGAGACTCCTCATCCATTTCTTGGCCAACACATCAAGGAAATCAACCCTATTCTCAACACGTGCAACAACAATGCAATTTTTTTTAAAAAAAGGGGAGGATAAAGAGGGGAAAAGAGAATTGATAAGGCATAAAGTGACAGTTAAATACCAATCACCAAAACATAAAACTCTAACATCTTACCACGAAGCCTCCAAAACGTACACATCCTGGAACCAACAAGAACATACTCTAGAAAGTCATCGGCTACCACCTAAGAAGAACGAAGAACCCGAACCATATGCTCCTTATCAAAGTAAAGGGTAAACTACTGATCAAAAATTGAAGTCGTCCGACGAGTCATGAAAGCCACAAGCTCAACGTTAACCCAACAGTAACAGGTTGCCTAGTTCTTCAGAGAGTTCTTCTACTCTGCCATAAGAACAAAACTATGCTTATGAACAGAAAAGGTGTAGCTTTCCCCGGAAGAAGTGTTGTATATAGTGTCTAAGTCCATAACTTTATTTGGTATGTACTTGACCCGACCCGGCATGGTCCATTTGGGTTGCATGGCATTGCAATACTTGGATAGACTAAATGAGAGAATAAGGCACTTATGATTATTAATATATTATAAGTTCTAATATATTAATAATAGTATTATTTAATTAGTATTGATCAAGTATTAATCTAGTATTAATTTGGTGATCAAAGTGAGACTAATTAAATATATAGGGTTGATTATGACAATCATCAATTCTTTTATGGTGGATTAATGATCCATGGTTTATGGGTTTGGTTATAACCATATGGAGCTCCATGGATAGTCCATGGGAGTTACAAACCCATGGGTCATGGGAAATCAAGAGTCATGACAATTAAGGGCATTCATGTGTAAACCCTAATTATGACAACACTATAAAAGGAACCCTATGGCTAACAAAATCATGAGCTAGTGGACCTAGTGTTACTAGAGAGGGAATAACCGATTTTGAGTGCTAGAAGTATTCTCTCAAGTTATTCCAAGTCTTATGGTGTTGTGTGAAGCATTTGAGGCACAACATTTGGGGTGATAGGCTCACAAAGTCTTGAAGGAATCCAAGCAACAACAAGGTATGTATTTCTACTAGTTTTATGTTTTATGTAATCCCCATGCCATGCTAGTTAGGAAATAGCCTTGAAAAAGAAATTTGCATGTATATAGAGAAAACATAGATTCAAGGTTATTAGGGTTGCATGTACACTTAGGAAGTGTTAGAATGCTCAAAACCCATCAGTGGTGTCAGAGCCAGGTTGTTTTCTGTATACTCGATGCAAAACTGCTTAAAAATCGAAAATTCTGCATTCTGACGACTGGACTGGCCGAGTCCATGGGGAGGACTCGCTGAGTCCATGAACAAATTCATTCTACTCGCCGAGTAGAATAGTGCACTCGGCGAGTAGGAGCGTGCTGGGCAGTTTTTTCGAGTTTTGTTGCTGGAAATGGATTAAGATCATTATCCCAATCTGTTTTGGACTTGTAAAATCTGTTTTTCAAAATGATAATGATTATGTTAACCCATTTTACATGACTTTTATCAATTTTCAAGTATTGTATATGTTTATATGATTTCTTGAAATTGCTTGACATGAATTTGTGTTCTTATGAGTTTTTAGAAGATCATAGGAATTATGTGTAACCACCATGTGTGTTTAATTCATGATCTTAATGGCTATGATGGTGTCCATAACTTGTCCTCAAGTTATGGATAACCAAAAGTCACTTCTTTTAATTATGATTAAAGAACTAAAGAGGTTTCATAAAATGAAGAGTCTTCATTTTTATGAACCATTAAAACTCATAAGTTACAAATTGAAGAGACTTGGAATAGTTTCAAATCTTGCCCTCAAGTTTTGGAATTTGAAAAGTCTTACACTTTAATACTTTAATTCCAAATTAAACCTTAGATTTTTAAAAAGTTTAAAAATCAACACTTATACTATTATTATAATTTTATTATATAGATATGTATAAGAATATGTCATTCTTACCGTTAGTAGGCCTCATTCACGAAGCCGGTCTATAAGGGGGGTATAAGGTTGTTGCCTATAAAATGGTGACTTAATGGGTGTCCACTCTCACCCACCGCTTCCTTGATCGGTGGAGGGTCGTTAGCCGAACGGGTAGGATACAACTTTAAATACTCGTTAAAAGTATAATGAATTATAAAGTAACTATACATTATAAATTCCCAATCTTAGTTACTTTAGGAAAATGTGAAATTGGTGCTAGCCCATAAAATTACACTTTGTACCTTACCAAGTCGTTAGTGGAGCGTGTGTGGTTAACCGGCACACTAACATGGACTAGTAAGAGTGGCAAAGGGTAACTTGACCTTATTATAGATCAGTGGAGCGTGTGTGGTTAACCGGCACATCGATTAGGTAATATTGTTGAGGGTACCAAGTCAATTTGTATGGTTATTCACACCTTGTTTGTGATCCTCGGCATCCCAGTCACAAACTTGAGAGGGCACAATCGTGATTCAAACATGCCATTGAAAAGTTCAATGTATCTCAAAAGATCTAGGAGTTTCAAAACCAATAAAACCTAATAATAAAATATTTCGTTCTTATGGTGGAAATTGGTAAATCGTCATTTACCTTCCTTCAAATATTTTATAGTATGGATTACGGCATCCCTCTTCCAACTATAAATAGTTTGTTGGATCCTAGCCTTAATATTTCATTTGGGTGAATTATTAAGGGTTCCTAATCTAATGAAACTTGTCTTTCTTTCCTTTCAGATGTCTTCCAACAATGCCTCTGGCTCAAACCCAACAGGCTCCTTTTCCCTTATGAACTTGTGTGGTAAGGTCATCTTTGATGGATCCAATTTCAATGAGTGGATCAGAAACATCAGAATGATTACCCGCTATGAGGACAAAGAATATGTCCTCGATAGGGAGCTTAAGGTTGTGAGTGAAGCCACTGCTACTCCTGAAGAGTTTGCGGAGTTTGTTGCACATGAAAAGGATGCTACTAAAGTAGCATGCATCATGATGGCCACCATGACTCCTGAACTTCAAAAATCCTATGAAGATTTCTACCCCTATGAGATGCACCAGGATCTGATGGAAAGGTACCATCAGAGCACGCGTCAGGAGAGGTATGAAATCATCTCCTCCATGATAACCGCAAGGATGAAGGATGGTGAACCCATCACCGGTCACTTGTAGAAGATGCAAAGGTTCGTTGACCGGTTGCTGAAGCTAAATGTTGACTTTCCTGAGGAAATGGCGATTGACATCATTCTCCATTCCTTGCCTCCAAGTTATGATCAGTTTCGTATGACTTATCATACGAACAAGGAGGAAGTCACACTTAGCAAACTTCAAGGACTCTTAAGGACAGCCGAAAATGGCCTTAAGGGTAAAGCGGTTGCTACTTCTACTCCTTCAACAGCCCCTGTTCTGGCTATTGGGCAGGGAAAGGGTAAGAAGAGGAAAATCCCTTCGAAGCGTACCAAGCGTAAGAATATTGATGGTTCCTCTTCAAGTGGGACAAAGAAAGGCCCCATTACTCCTTCTTCAAACCCAAAGGAAGCACAGTGCTTCTATTGCCAGGATAAGGGACACTTCAAGCGAAGCTGCCCTAAATATCTGCAAGATGTAAAGGATGGGAAGGTTAAACCCACCCATGCAGGTATTTACACAATATTGTCTAATAACTCATCTAATGCTAATTCTTGGGTGCTTGATACAGGTTGTGGTATTCACATTTGTACTGATTTGCAGGCACTAAGAAGAAGTGAGCAAGTGGAGCACGGGAAGATAAACTTAGTCATGGGCAACAAGAAAGCATCACCTGTTACCAAGATAGGAGTTTATTCTTTATTGCTTAATAATGGGTTAATGGTAGATTTGAATAAGTGTTGTTACTCGCCCGAAATGGCGAGAAATATTATTTCTTTTCATGGCTTGTACAAACAAGGTTTTTCATTTTCATTTGATAATAAAAATGGTGCTATTAATGTTTATAACAATGATGTATTTTACTTTAAAGCATTACCTTGTGATGGTGTATATGAAGCCGTGAATGTTGTAGACAATCTAGGAAATAATGTGTTGTATATTGATTCTTCAGATAGCTTGGATAAAGCATCCTTGTGGCACTGTCGTCTTGGACATGTTAACAAGAAGCGCATAGGCCAACTCCAAAAGGCTGGAGTCTTGGAATCATTTGACCTCAAGTCAGGTGATAGTTGCGAGTCTTGTTTACTTGGAAAATTGACAAAGTCACCCTTCACAGGTACTTGTGATAGGGGTGAAGGTTTGTTGGACCTTGTACACACGGATGTGTGTGGGCCCTTCAGAGTTGCTACAAGGGATGCTAATCGCTATTATGTGACTTTTATTGATGATTACAGTAGATATGGATATATTTACTTAATCAAGCATAAGTCAGAAACCTTTGAAAAGTTCAAAGAGTTTAAGCAGGAAGTGGAGAATCAATTGGGCAGGAACATCAAGATGCTCCGATCCGATCGGGGAGGAGAGTATCTTAGCATTGAGTTCCTTGACTATCTTAAGGAATGTGAGATTGTCTCACAATTGACACCTCCCAGAACACCACAGTTGAATGGTGTAGCTGAGAGGCGCAATCGAACCTTGTTGGATATGGTTCGTTCCATGATGAGTCGAGCTTCGTTACCAATCTCTTTCTGGGGGTATGCCTTAGAGACTGTCGCCCATATCCTTAATCTAGTCCCTACTAAAAAGGTTGCCAAAACACCTCACGAGATGTGGACTGGGAAAGTTCCCAATTTGGACCACATCAAAATTTAGGGTTGTGAAGCTTTCGTGAGGCGTGAGACTCATGATAAGCTTGAACCTCGAAGTGAGAGGTGTATTTTCATCGGCTACCCACAGAGATCCTTTGGTTACCTCTTCTACAGACCCAGTGATAATGTGGTCTTTGTAGCAAGAAGAGGAGTCTTTCGTGAGAGAGAATTAATAAGCCAAGGGGACAGTGGGAGGCAAATTGACCTTGAAGAGCTTCAAGAGTCAAGCGGTGAAGGAACCTCAAATGCTATCGACCAACCTGAGGAGGAAACTCCTGTTTATCCGATAGATGAGTCTGTACCTCCAAGACGTTCCACTAGGGTGAGGAACACACCTGATTTTTATTATGGTTATCACATCACCACTGAAGGTGATACATTTATTAGTGATAGTACACTAATAGATTTGGATGAACCTAATAATTACAGGGAAGCCATGGCAGGCCCTGAGTCTGCTAAATGGAAGGAGGCTATGGACAGCGAGATTCAGTCCATGTATGACAATCAAGTTTGGAACTTGGTTGACAATGTACCAGGTCGTAAGATAATTGGGTGCAAATGGATCTTCAAGAAGAAGACCGACATGGATGGGAAGGTACATACTTACAAAGCGCGACTGGTTGCGAAGGGCTTTACTCAAACTCCGGGAGTTGACTATGATGAGACCTTCTCACCAGTAGCTAAGATTAAGTCTATTAGAGTATTGTTAGCCATAGCTGCATTTCATGATTATGAAATATGGCAAATGGATGTCAAAACCGGTTTCCTTAATGGAAAGTTGGCTGAGGATGTTTACATGGCTCAACCAGAGGGTTTTGTCGATACAAGATACCCTAATAGAGTGTGTAAGCTTGATAAATCCATTTATGGATTGAAACAAGCATCTCGCAGATGGAATCTTTGCTTTGATGAGAAAGTCAAAGAGTTTGGCTTTTCTAGGAGTGAGGATGAGTCTTGTGTGTATGCCAGGGCTAGTGGGAGCATAGTTAGCTTCTTGGTGTTGTATGTGGATGACATACTTCTCATAGGAAACGACGTCCCAACCTTGCAGGAGGTTAAGTCCTGGCTTGGGAAGTGTTTCGCTATGAAGGACCTTGGGGAAGCTGCCTATATCCTAGGGATAAGGATATTGAGAGATAGGAGTAAGAGACTAATTGGACTTAGTCAAAGTACTTACTTGGATAAGGTGCTGAAGAGGTTCAGTATGCAAGATTCCAAGAAAGGAGAATTACCAATCCAGAGTAATGCCAAGCTGAGTAAAACTCAAAGTCCGAGTACAGAGGCTGAGATAGTTGAAATGAGTCATATACCATATGCTTCCGCTGTGGGCTCGATCATGTATGCTATGACTTGTACTCGCCCTAATGTGGCCTTTGCTTTGAGCATGGTCAGTAGATATCAAGGGAACCCTGGCAAGGCACACTGGACAGCGGTAAAGAACATTCTCAAGTATCTGCGGAGGACTAAGGATTGGGTCCTTACCCTCGGAGGCAGTGATGACTTGAGAGTGGAAGGATATAGCGATGCTAGCTTCCAGACTGATAGGGATAATTTCCGCTCTCAGTCAGGCTGGGTCTTTATCCTAAATGGAGGGGCAATTACTTGGAAAAGTTCCAAGCAGGAGACAGTAGCTGATTCTACTTGTGAATCAGAGTACATAGCAGCAAGTGAAGCAGCTAAGGAGGCGATATGGCTAAAGAACTTCATCGGAGACCTTGGAGTTGTACCAGCTATAAAGGAGCCAATGGAAATTTTCTGTGACAATGAAAGTGAGGTTGCTTTGGCTAAGGAACCGAGAGATCACGGGAGATCTAGGCACATTGACAGAAAATACCATTTCATCAGACATCGAACAGAAGAAGGACTCCTCATGGCTAAGAGGGTATCATCAGATGAGAACCCGACAGATCCCCTCACGAAGGGACTGAGCAGGGTTAAGCATTTACAGCATGCGAGGCGTATTGGGCTGAAGGATGATATTAGTTTCAATAATTAGATTCCTGAAACTTGTAAAATGTAATTGACATTTGATGATAAATAAAAGTTGTTATTTATCTATGAGTAAGGTGTTACTATCTTGTGTTGATTGTTTATTATGTTTCAATTTTGCATGTTTTTACTTCCAGAATAATTATGTTATTATTCAAACCATCCACAGTCAGTCAAACTTTGGAAGTAAGTATTGATTTAAGACTGTCATGAATTTGGCTTGTATGATTTGTCTAAAAGTGCTTTGGACAATGCAATGGTTGCTACAACATTCATGAGTACTCATAAGGGCTGAGTATTGGATCCAACCCACGCTCACTTGCATCACTTCATGGAATTTATCTCGAGTGACCGTGAGACGGTAATATCATATAAATCTTCAAACCTAGAGATATGAGTTGTTGACTATGAGTTGGTTATTCATTGATTGCACGAAAACGCATTGGTAACTCGATGTCATAAAACGTGCCTTTGTGAATAATTCAACAAGTAGTTAGTACAAGCATATCATTCAAAGTTTATCTGTTCCTTCTAGAAATAGAAGCGATATCTGGGCCCCTCGATGATTTGGTTCTGACCTATGTACCGGGCCCGGTCAGAACCTAATTGATGTGTTCATTTTAGTTCTATGTCGAAACAAATCAGAGATCGAGAAACAAATGCTGGACAATAAGTAAGACCATGTTCCATGTGTTTGTCCGGCTGATATCATGAGAACAGAGGATTATATGATCACTTATCTTAAATGGCGTATCATCATCATCTCAGTTCCGAGAGACTTTGAAAGAGCTACGATTGCTAGTCGGATTTTGAAGTCATATTTGCAAATATAGTTATTAGACTTATCCAAGTGGGAGACTGTTGGATATAGTGTCTAAGTCCATAACTTTATTTGGTATGTACTTGACCCGACCCGGCATGGTCCATTTGGGTTGCATGGCATTGCAATACTTGGATAGACTAAATGAGAGAATAAGGCACTTATGATTATTAATATATTATAAGTTCTAATATATTAATAATAGTATTATTTAATTAGTATTGATCAAGTATTAATCTAGTATTAATTTGGTGATCAAAGTGAGACTAATTAAATATATAAGGTTGATTATGACAATCATCAATTCTTTTATGGTGGATTAATGATCCATGGTTTATGGGTTTGGTTATAACCATATGGAGCTCCATGGATAGTCCATGGGAGTTACAAACCCATGGGTCATGGGAAATCAAGAGTCATGACAATTAAGGGCATTCATGTGTAAACCCTAATTGTGACAACACTATAAAAGGAACCCTATGGCTAACAAAATCATGACCTACTGGACCTAGTGTTACTAGAGAGGGCATAACCGATTTTGAGTGCTAGAAGTATTCTCTCAAGTTATTCCAAGTCTTGTGGTGTTGTGTGAAGCATTTGAGGCACAACATTTGGGGTGCTAGGCTCACAAAGTCTTGAAGGAATCCAAGCAACAACAAGGTATGTATTTCTACTAGTTTTATGTTTTATGTAATCCCCATGCCATGCTAGTTAGGAAATAGCCTTGAAAAAGAAATTTGCATGTATATAGAGAAAACATAGATTCAAGGTTATTAGGGTTGCATGTACACTTAGGAAGTGTTAGAATGCTCAAAACCCATCAAGAAGTTGATTCAAAATGGAAGAAATAGCGAAATACCCACAAATCGGGAGCAGTCCCATGAGCACGACACAACATCTCGAACACAACTACATTGTTCACTCTGTTTAGCACCAGCTGATTAATATGAACTTTATGATGATGAAGAACCTCTCGGAAAAAGGCAGACGTTGGAATACGATACCCAACATCGAAATGTTTCACATGAATTTTAATCTTTCCTTTAGGAGGTGTGATAAAACTGGCATTCTTACTAGGGAAGGTCACACTGTCTTCCGGCAGAAACCCATACTTCTACTGAAGAGCTTCGAATTGATTTGAAGTCGGAACAACACTAATCGGAGAATCTATAGCACAAAGAAATAAGAACAAAAGAAGAACTGAGACAAAGAACAACCAAAATAGAAGAAAAAGTTAAAGCGCGAGAAGTTATAAAGGGTAACGCCAATCGGGAAATTAAAAAACCTGAATGATGACAACTGACATCACAGCCGAAAAAACTACTATGACATGTAGACAAAAAGACAGGAACCAAACATAATGGGACACTACATTCCAGGATAGTCCCATCTATTGCGACTAAGCAATCCTACACCCCAAAAGATAATACTAGGGAGACTTAATAGCGTGCCTTATAGACACCAATGGCGCTAGCCGCACATATAGCCAGCCGGCTATCCTGGCCACCTAATTTTGATTCAAGCCCACATTGGACTACCCCATGGAGTCCGATGGGCAGCCTGGAACACGCGCTAAAAACCCAACAAAAGACAAATTAGCACCTGCTAGAAGGTGCACATACAAGTACCATGGCTAACCCAATCGCAGCCTAGACATGGGACAGAAGTAAGATCTACCAGTCATCACCTCTGTCTCGATCGGGGCCTGATGCTTCTATCTCCATGAGCGGAATCTGTTCCCAGGTCCTCACTATAAAATGCCACATGCCTCCATCGGTAAAGGGATCGAATCCCACACTCTAATCCTTATGCTACATTTATACACTTATCTCCCTCGGAGATTGACTTGACCTCAGAGCACTTTCCTGGGACCTCCTCCCAGAGAACGGTTGACAATCTTCTTTTCTATTGTTGTGATTATAGATTTCCACCAAAGTCTACACAACTGAGCCATTATATGTCAACCGGAGGTCCAATAACTAATTTTAATATTTTTTATAATTTATATCATATATATATATATATATATATATATATATATATATATATATATATATATATATATATATATATATAACCTTCTACCGCACACTTAAATCTTACAACACCCTCGTTGTATACTTAATAAATTAAGGAACAAAGAATGAAGAAAAAAGAACAAACTCCTGTGGGATTTTAGTGGCAAGATTGACATTTGACTTATAGACATCGTGTTGTTGATGGAAACTTCTTTAATTTTGGATCTTCATTGATTCACTGGATTTTGAATTCTTTTTGGCTTATTAATATATGAACATCTTCTTTGTCAGAACGTTGGCTTTGCATAGTTGTAACTAAGAAGTGGCATCTTCTTCATTTACGTATTTCGGAATTAAGTGAGCTTATATTCCTATCTAACTAGTCCCATATGCCTTTCTTGCCTCAATAATAAAGATTCAACTTGTGTTCTCGCTAAACACTTCTTTCTTCTCCTTCTTTTATGCTTCTTTCTACATGTTTAACTCTTGATTCTGTATTTATGCTCTTCAAGGGATATTAGCGACATGTGGAACCATATATTTTTACATAAAAGTCATGCATACCAACATCAATGAAGAATTGTGGCAAGATGTAAGTCTTTGGCGATGAGATTTTACGTGAATATCATCTGGCTTCATTTTGACCATTTTTTCAATCGCAAGTTAGGTAGTCTCAACATGATCTGTATAGCGCCTCCACGTTTTCTTCATAAATAATTTTCTTTGGGTAAACTTGTGTTTATTAGGCACTCATCTGCTTTCCTTAGTACACTCTTTTTTTTATCCTTGTAAAATAACCTCACACTTATGTGATGCCAAATCGTTCTTCATTTTTCCCAAATGCTTGTCATAGGTTCTCCACTTTTCAGATTTTCCAAAATACATCAAAATCATAGAACTTCATGCCAGCTTGCGAATGATAATATGTCTGCGAAATTCTAAACATCCAAGAGAATTATGGTGCAAACTAAATTTGAAACACACCGAAATAATAAATAAGATCAAATTCTAAACAAAATAAAAAGATATCAAATGTAGATAACAGGATCACTCATCGTTGACGGAGTCATGCGTGAAATATAAATTCCATGTCGTATAATGATGATAAGTTCTTTTGGAAATTGCAAATATTGGTTGTCGACGAATTGCCTAAATTAGTCAAGAGACGGTTTCTTTTGATTCATTATACTATTAAGTAGAAAGCAAAACAAAAGTTACCAAATTAGTCAAAAGTAGCAAGAACATATTCTTGGGCTTAACCTTCAAGATACGCGTTGCTGTACTACGACCTCAGGTATTGAGTTGGGAAATTCACCAAATCGGTAGACTAAATCTGTAACACCCCATTTTCGCATTCCATTAGAATTGGATATAAACCAGACTTTATCAAATTTGAAGTATAGATATATTAATTTCTATCCAACATAATCGTCATACACATGTAGGAAACATCAATACGATTTCCGTAGATATATAGAATGCCTGAACCCGACTTCGTATGAAGAAGTTATGCTTTTTCGAAGTTTCGCGATTCAACCGACACGGTTTTGTGGGTCGTAAAATACACATAAGAGATAGATTACTTATTAGCCTAAGTGATCTAAACGAAAATCGTAGTAGTCGTAAAACCATGGGCGTGCTCGTAGAGAATGTCCAAATCTGACTGCGTATGAGGAATTTATGATTTTTAGAAGTTTCAGCGCAACAATGTGCGACACAGAAATCGAAAAAGAAATTGGTCGATTGTTAGCCGAAACTACCTAAATGAGAGTTGAAGATCTTGTAGATAAAATTTAATCAATATAAAGACAGTCGAGAACGGATGCCGTATGACAAAAATATGAATTTTAAACGGAGTTTAGCAGTCTAAGCCTTCTAAAATAAGAAATAAAAAATAACGTGAGAATTATCCGATGGAGTCTAAATGAAATTTATAGTACTCGTCAATAGCTACATGTGGATATAAAGAACGTCAAAAACAAATGCCATATGAAGAAGTTACGGAATTTAGAAAATCTGCATTTTGCGCGATGCGCGCAACTTCTAGAAGTAGGCGAGGTAGACCCACATTAGGGAAGACACGTGTTAGGTGGAGAAGTTGCCATGTCAGTGGGCGCTGTGAGTTTTTCTTGAATTCTATATATAAACTCATTTTCAGTAATTTCACCTCAAAAAATCAATCCCGAAACCTCTAGGATTACTTTCGCACCCCTGGACCCTTTACTCCCTAATTCCCGACTACTGTAGTGAGGCCCTGCGGCATCAGAGAGTTGGGCAAATATAAGTACTTGGTATCGAGGTTCTTCCAACGGAAATCCCGGTTTTCACTAGAAACTCTTTGTTAATACTTGTCAGGCGTGTTACCCGTCAGTTGGATCGTCAATAGGATCACCTAGATAGGTGTCATTCATCGAAGTAATTGTCCATGTGAGTTTTCTCACTATATTATATGATCTAATATATTTCATCTACATGTTAGGATATAGTTGTGATGTAGTATGCAATTAGGCCACTAGACTAGTTTAGTTAGTTGCATGTTGTGTTGAAATGTTTGTATGTTATATATATATATATATATATATATATATATATATATATATATATATATATATATATATATATATATATATATATATATATTGAGCGGAATTGAGGGTGGCCCAACTTTGTTATGAAGCCAACAGACACGGGCAGACTAGCATTATGCTAAAGGCCAAGTTGCTGACCAGCTTTATGCTGAAGGCAAAAGGGTGGACGAGCTTCGTGCTGAAGTCCAATGGTGGACTATCTTTCTGTTGTAGGCCATTATGTGTATGCATTGTATATATAATGTGAACTATGGTATTTTAGGGAACTCACTAAGCTTCATGCTTACCTAGTTGAATATAAATGTTTTTCGGGAACTTCATTGACTCATGTGAAGGGCAAGGTTCGACTATACTCACGCGCATTCACAACATGTTTCCATATAACATAATTATATACTAATATGTTTTAATAAATAAAAATGAAAATTTTAGGTTGAAAATGGGGACGTGACAAGTTGGTAACAGAGCCCTGCTTTGAGAGAATTGGATGAACATTCGTGTGATTCAAAAATCAAACTGAGGATTTGAATATCTTATCAAATCTTTTCAAGAAAAAGAACTTTATTCAAAATAAAATAATGTGATTCATTCAGTCAGCCAATGCTCAGAAAGGAAAGTGATTCCCAAAATATTCACATTGTTATGGTTGCTGATATGTGAAATGTTAGATATTCATGCTAGTGTGTAGGCTAGGGATCTTTTTAGGAATTGCTAAATAGAATTATCTGATAATTAAGATACCTTATAGTTTATAGATGTGCTTGTTAATCATTGATAAGAACCTATATTAATAGTAAATAGTTCTCGATTACCTGATTTGACGTTATTGTGCTACTCTCGTTTGAGTCTAACCGTTGTAGTGTTAGATCTTTCATTCGACAGACTGTTTGATTTTTTAGGCATGTAATCGTATTCGTCAGATAATTATTTAATATTGGTAGAACTTCTTCCTCACCTAATAGTAGAGAGAAGTGGAAATGAATCCTTGAGTGATAGTCTAGGAAGTTTAAAATATGCTTAATAGGGCATATATTCGTAAGGTAGGGCTTCGGTAAAGATGCAAATTCCTAGTGAAGTCTAGGAAATATTTGTTATATGTGCTGATGGGGACACATACATACATATGTTTAAATATCGTTGTGTAGGAAGTGACTTGGAAACTTCGAGACAATTCACGGGGCAAGTATAAGTTGGTGTGAAAGGTGGTAGAGGCCTATACGACTCGAAGCACATGACTCACACTTGGATCAGGAAGAGTCACAAAGTTGGTAAGGAACTAGTAGTTTGGTAGATAGTGTGGTTAACACTATAAATTCATTTCGTGTTATTTCCATCATTACCCATTGTATGGTGATGTCTAAGTGTGCCTCTAAGTTGAGGCATAAGTGGCCATGGGAGAATCAAATCTGAATAAAATAGAATTGTGTAAGAGAGTTGGTTCTGAAAACCTCGTCCGATATAGTACCAACTTTAGTCGTAAGATTGAAGAAGGAAGTGATCAAGATGATCGACGGAAGAATTATAGCCTTCATTGGAGCTAAGCAACCAGCAACTAGAGTTGCTACCTACCGTGACGTGGGTGTACCACATTAGAACATGAAGGAAGGTGATTTCTATGTTAAATTGTTTGACTCATAGATACAAGAGTCCAGTTTGTCCTTTGTATCATGCAATTGAAGGTCATTAGAATGTGACCATTCAGTTAGTTAATATAACATGGTTGATTGTCGACCTCCCAGGAACAAAAGAGGAAGGATCAAAATTATTAGTATGAGAAGAATAAGATAGATGAGAGATATCTTTGGTGTTAGTTCTTTAGGAACCTTTTGTTACAAAAGGTTATCAGAATAGATGGTGACAAGTTCTGTCTATATTAACATAATTTCAACTACACACCACTAAGAAGAGAACCCTAATATTGGGTTAGACAAGGCATCACTGCATGATTGGATTGTTGTTGAAGTATCACAGGTCTTAGTAGAAGAATACTCGATATCATTGAATGGATCACTGATAGGTTGGTCGTCAGGTTCAAGGAGCAGATCATGGCCATTCGAACTGTTAAGGAAGTTGTTGGGACTAATCAAGAAGGAGAGCTCGGTCTAAGAATACAACTAGGAAAGAGAAAACATAAGCAAGAACCAACTCTGCCAACAATAGCCAAGAAGCTTGATGGTACAACTCCAAACACTAGAGGCAGTCGAAGGTCGGCACGTCCCGTGACCAATTATGGAAGGTGCTGACAAAAGGGGCATAAATGACAAAACTACATGCTAGAGGTGCAGTAATGCCATCTTTTCACTAGTCTAGCCACATTAGGGCAGATTGCACACAGTTAGCAATAGGAATGATTCAGACTCCAACACTTGCGGTTCCGTCAGAAGAGGAAGAAGTTCTACATTCGTTGGAAAAGGAACCCACAACCAATGAAGGAGTTGTGTTGTTTCGTATCAAAGAAGAATGAGTGACACCGATATAAATGTTTGATAGTGTGTTGTTATGTCTATTTTTCCGTATGTAGGTATTAATATTTAACCCATCAATCGTTGTTATTACTTGTAAAATTCTATTATGCAATAAAATCTTCTTTCTCATGCGTATGCGTTAGTACATTACTAGACAACATTGTGTCCGTCAAGACCTTATCTTGTTTTGGTCGTGCTATACAAGAAAACCACTTACGGTAGGTACAATAAGAATGCCAAAGGTCATTTGATATGACAACCATGAGGTTTTTCAAAGTCAAAAGGAGCCAAGAATCACAAGAAATAGTAGGTGATGGGTGAAACCCAAGTGGGGGACAACCGACCCTTAAGGAGAAAGTGTGAAATGTAGTTTGACTTTCGATTTGAACATCAAGGTTTAAGAGAGTTGTAGCACGAGTAGGAAGAGGTTGTTAGCATCGATTTCATTTTGCGAGTAACAGAAGAAAGAAGTCTTCTCTCAGATGACCCATCGGCTATGATTTTCTTGCTTCTCAAGGAAAGGTAGGTATTTCCTCCCAAGCGACTAATAGAATTTAGGAATTGGCCAAAATCCTGGGTACGACTCAGATAGCCAAAAGAACCATTTAGGTTCATAGCTTCAGGGATGGGGAATATATCCTCACAAAAAAGGACCAGGAATTCAACAGAAGATATATTCACATAGAGGGTGTCGAGTACTCAAGGGATACATCAGACTTAAAATCTTAGTTAAGCTCGTAGTAAGGACTTAGTTGTCGAATGCCAAAAGACGGAAACCATAGTGTAACACCTGGAAATTTATAAGGTATTATTTAATTATTTGGTTATTTATGTAATTTTGTTTTGGGCTTTTGAGGATTGGCCTTTGTCATTTTGGGCTAAGACAAGGTCATACGCAGGTCGTACAACCTTGTATACGCGGGGTGTAGATGGGTTATGTGGGACGCTGAGCCATGCACGTATGCATGGCGTACAATGATGTACGCACGACATATGTGCTCAGAACCAAAACCCTAATTTTTAGGGTTCAAGCCCTATATAATCACCTTAAGTCCCAAAGTTGGCCTCTTTATCAGCCTCCATTGTCCTAAAACCCTAATCTGGAACCCTAATTGCATCTTTGAGTGTTCTTGACCTTTTTGGGGTGTATCTTTGGTTAGTTGGTGCTTTTGGTAGAAGAAGGAGTTGGTGAAGAAGCTTTGATGGAGTTTGAGCTTGTGGATCCAGAGACTAGGCACCTTTCTCAGTTGTAAGAAGGTATAAAGTCTCAACATTGATCTTCGTATGCTTAGATCTCTTCATGTTATGGTCTTATGCTTCTTTTGTCCCATACTTTGGTCTTGGTGAGTATGGGTTACTCCAGACCCTTTGAGTTGTCCATTTAGACGTCTTGATGGGTCTAGATGCATAAAAATGGGACGTTGGACGTTAGTTTTCCTCCATGCATAAGTCATTGTGTCTTTATTGATTAAGAAGTTGGGGTTTTTGGTGTAAAGCTCTTAATAGCCATAAAAAACCATAAAGTTGGAAACTTTATGCTTAAGGATATGATTTAAGACCTAGATCTGGCTTTGGACGTGAAGGCATAAAAGATTAAGCCATTGGTTAAGAGTTTTGGTTTAGAAAGAGTACGCAGGGCGTACTCCTAAGTACGCAGGGCGTACGCATTTGGGATCCCGATCCTGTTTTTGTTGTACCCGGGGCGTACTCAGCCTGTTGACCGATTTTGACCTTTAACCTAATTTCGAACGTTGACTTTTTGACCTAGTGGACCTTGGTCAACTGTTTTGACTCGGGAAGGGCATTTTGGTCTTTTGACCACTTTAGGGTTTCTCTTGGAGCTATTGGGCCTTAGGGCCCATTACTTTGGTGCTTGTTGGGCCTTAGTGGGCCTAGTTAGTTTGGGCCATATTGGGCGTTAGATGATTATTTTGGAATTTGGGCTTGTTGGATAGTTGGTTTAGGCTTTGGCCACATGCCAAGTTAGGTAAGGGTTAAAATTGTCTTTTTACCCTATTTTAGACTGTCGGTTATGGATTGGAATCCAATTATCGATGTATTTGGTATTGATAGCGCGGGGAATGGAATCCAATTATTAATCGATTTGGTTCCCATTCCCTTGCGTGAGAACAAGGTTGTTATGGGTATGTATTGGTTGAGCCTCAAGGGGGTCGGTAATCGATTGTGCGAAGCAGTTAGTTCGGATTCGAACCGCAATTGGGGGAGAGGTAGTGGTTCATGGAGAGAGAGCTCAACGTGGGCCGATTTTATGTTTAGCAGTGAATGCCAGACACTATATTCAGAAGGGTTGCTCCACATTCGTCACCTATGTTATGGATACTCGAGTTAAGGGTAAGTCGACCGTGCATGATGTGTATATCGTGCAGGATGTGTTTCCGGAGGATTTGCCTGGGGTGCCTCCGGAGAGAAATGTTGAGTTCAGAATTGATCTGGTTCCAGGTGCGGCTCCGATAGCCAAAGCACCGTATAGGTTGGCTCCTCCCGAGATGTAGGAGTTGTCTACACAGATGTAGGAGCTGCTAGACAAGGGATTCATTCGACTGAGCAGTTCGCCATGGGGAGCACCGATCTTGTTTGTGAAGAAGAAGGATGGGTCTCATCGTATGTGTGCATTGACTACCAGGAGCTGAATAAGGTAACAGTGAAGAACCGTTATCCACTCCTGAGGATTGATGACCTTTTTGACCAGCCTTAGGGTGTATCTTGGTTTTCCAAGATTGTTTTACGGTCGGGTTATCATCAGATGAGGGTTAGAGATGAGGATCTGTAGAAGACAACTTTCCAGACTCGTTATGGTCATTACGAGTTCGTGGTGATGCATTTTGGTTTCACCAATGCTCCAGCCGCGTTCACGAATCTCATGAACCACGTGTGCAGGCCGATGTTGGATCGGTCTGTGATTGTAATTATCGATGATATTTTGGTCTATTCCAAGACCGGAGCAGCACAAGGAGCACTTGAGGGAAGTGCTGGAGACAATGAAGAGGAAGAGACTTTTCACGAAGTTCTCCAAGTACGAGTTCTAGTTACGCGAGGTGCAGTTTCTGGGGCATCTTGTCAACCAGAATGATATTCTGCTCGATCCGGCCAAGGTCGAGGTCATGATGCGGTGGGAGTTTCCGAGGTCTCCATATGAGATTCGGATTTTCCTTGGTCTATCAGGTTATTATCGGAGGTTTATCCAAGATTTATCCAAGATAGTTGTTCCTTTGACTCGGTTGACAAAGAAGGCGGTTACATTTCGATGGGGGGCCTAAGCAGCAGGCAACTTTTGAAACCTTGAGGCAACGCCAATGATTGGATGTGGTGAAGGATTACGATTGTCAGATCCTTTATCACCCGAGGAAGGCTAATGGGGTGGCCGTTTCTTTCAGTTGCAAGGCGGTCATGGCTCCGATCAAGGATATATGTTTGAGGATGACCGTGATTACTCCACTTTTGGAGCGGATTCGTTAGGCTCAAGTCGAGGCTATGAAGGAAGAGAACTGGAAGAGTGAGTGTATTGTGGGTCAAGTGGCTTCCTTCGATTATGATAGTTGTGGGTAATTGACTCTTCATCGGAGGGTTTGTGTTCCATACTGGGGAGGTGTGCGTCAATTTTTGATGGTGGACGCACACAAGTCTAGGTTCTCCATTCATCCCGGGGCGACGAATATGTTTAGGGATCTTCGTCCTGATTATTCGTGGCCCTTCATGAAGCAGGATGTGGCTTCGTTCGTGGAGCGGTGCTTGACTTAAAGGAAAATCAAGGTTGAACATCAGCGACGTCACAACAAGATGCAGCCGTTGGAGATTCCCGTGTGAAAATGGGAGGATATTACTATGGATTTCATCACAAACTTACCCCGGACCGCGCGCGGAGTGGATTCGAATTAGGTCATCGTGGATCGTTTGACCAAGAGCACGCATTTTATTCCGATCCAGGAGAGTATTGCTGCCGTTTTTTGTGGGTTTTGACATGATTGTCAGGTTTAACTCCAAATTTTTGTAAGAGATATCATGACGAGTTGGGTACTCATCTCCATTTCAGCACAACTTTCCATCCGCAGACCGATGGTCAAAGCGATCAGACGATTCAGACAATAGAGGATATACTCCGGGCGTGTATTTTTGACTTTGGTGGGAGTTGCGATACGTATCTTCCGTTAACAGAATTTTCATATAACAACAGTTATTACACCAACATTGATCGACCTCCATTCGAGATGCTCTACAGGAGGAAATACAGGACCCTGATTTGCTGGGGTGAGATCGGTCAGCATGTTATGGGGACTACTGAGGTGGTACTCAAGACCACTGAGGTGGTACTCAAGACCACTGAGGTGGTACTCAAGACCACTGAGCTGATTTAGCAGGTTCGGAGTTGGCTCCAGACAGCTCAGAGTCGGCAGAAGAGTCATGCCGACAGGCTCCGATCATACTTAGAGTTCTAGGTAGGGGATATGGTTCTCCTAAAGGTGTCAACTTAGAGAGGTGCCATCCGATTCAGGAAGAGGGGCAAGTTGGGCCCAATATATATTGGTCCTTTTAGGGTTTTGGCCTGAGTGGGCAGGGTTGCGTACCGCCTAGAGCTACCGGAGGAGCTCAGTCATATTCATAGTACTTTTCACGTCTCTCAGCTACGAAAGTATTTGGTTGATGACTCCGCAGTGGTTCCTTTGGAGGATATTCAGGTAGATGATCGTTTAAATTACATCAAGAGACCGGTAGCGATTCTTGATCGGAAGATGAAAATCTTGAGGAACAAGGTTGTGGGATTGGTGAAGGTGTGGTGGCTACACCGGAAGGGCTATGAGTGGACATGGGAGCTTGCGAGCGAGACGCGGGAGCATTACCTAGAGTTGATTTCACCAGCGGACTTCGAGGACGAAGTCTAATTCAAGTGGGTGATATTTGTAACACCTAGAAATTTATAAGGTTTTATTTAATTGTTTGGTTATTTATGTAATTTTCTTTTGGGCTTTTGAGGATTGGACTTTGTCATTTTTGGCTAAGACAAGGCCGTACGCAGGGTATACAGCCTTGTGTACGCGGGGCGTAGATGGGCTAAGTGGGATGCGGAGCCATGCACGTACGCATGATGTATAAGGATGTACGCACGACGTACGTGCTCAGACCTAAAACCCTAATTTTTAGGGTTCAAGCCCTATATAATCACCTTAAGTCCCCAAGAGTTGGCCTCTTTATCAGCCTCCATTGTCCTAAAACCCAAATCTCGAACCCTAATAGCATCTTTGAGTGTTTTTGACCTTTTTGGGATGTATCTTTGGTTAGTTGGTGCCTTTGGTAGAAGAAGGAGTTGGTGAAGAAGCTTTGTTGAAGGTTGAGCTTGTGGTCCAGAGACTAGGCACCTTTCTCAGTTGCAAGAAGGTATAAAGTCTCAACCTTGATCATTGTATGCTTAGATCTCTTCCTGTTATGGTTTTATGCTTCTGTTGTCCCATACTTTGGGCTTGGTGAGTATGGGTTACTCCAGACCCTTTGAGTTTTCCTTTCAGACATCTTGATGGGTCTACAAACATAAAAATGGGACCTTGAACGTTAGTTTTCCTCCATGCATGAGTTATAGTGTCTTTATGGATTAAGAAGTTGGGGTTTTTGGTGTAAAGCTCTACATAACCATGCAAAACCATAAAATTGGAAACTTTATGGTTAAGGACCTTATTTAAGACATAGATCTGGCTTTGGACGACAAGGCTTAAAATATTAAGCCCTTTGTTAAGAGTTTTGGTTTAGACAGAGTACACAGGGCGTACTCCTGAGTACGCAGCGCGTACTTATTTGGGATCCTGATCCTGTTTTTGTTGTACGTCGGGCGTACTGTTGAGTACACAGGGCGTACTCAGCCTGTTGACCGATTACGACCTTTGACCTAATTTCGACCGTTGACGTTTTGACCAAGTGGACCTTGGTCAACTGTTTTGACTCAGGAAGGGCATACTCAGCCTTAGGTCCCATTAGTTTGGTGCTTTTTGGGCCTTAGTGGGCCTAGTTAGTTTGCGCTATATTGGGCCTTGGATGATCATTATGGAATTTAGGCCTTTTGGGTAGTTGGTTTGGGCTTTGGCCATGGGCCAAGTTAGGTAAGGGGTAAAATGGTCTTTTTACCCTATTTTAGATTGTCGGTTATGGATTGGAATCCAATTATTATATGGATGTATTTGGTATTGATAGCACGGGGATTGTCGGACTAGCAGCCAAAAATTTATCAATGTGATGCAGCAGTTTGAGGTAAGTTTCCTCACGATATTTAGCAGGTCTAAGGCACCAATGTTGGCCCATGATCTGTATGCTAGAATACTAGATATATGTGTGACTCTTGGATGTGTATGTGCTTGTATGCTTACTGGGCGGGGCCCGATGGTTATTCTGTAAGCTATTATCTGTTATGTTTATATGATTTGTATGTGGGCGGGGCCCGTTATGTGAGTTTGGGCGGGGCCCGTTACACTCATTGGGCGAGGCCCGTTATGCGAGTTTGGGCGGGGCCCGTTATACTCATTGGGCGGGGCCCATTATACGAGTGTGGGCGGGGCCAGTTATTTGTTTATTATGTGTGGTATGTAGTATGTTGGGGAACTCACTAAGCTTTGTGCTTACGGTTTTTAGTTTATGTTTCAGGTACTTCTGGTTCCAAAGGGAAGAGCTCGGGACGATTGCAGAGCACACACCACTACTTTTCGCATTTTGAGATTTACTCGGATATGTTTTGATGTATTAACATACTTTGATCTTTTGGGGTTGTATGATGATGTTTGGATTAATGTTTTTATTAAATCAAAAATTAAATTTTTGGGTCTTTTTTTTGGGACGTTTCACATAGGATCGATTTCAAAGAGAAAGCGTTTTCGTAGTACGAATTTTTCGAATCATCATCTTATATGCGTATAGACATGCCCGGAATAGGATCATTCGGGAAGGACAATGAAAGTCGTGATGGTGCTTTCGAAGGGTTGCAGATATATCAGCAGTATACATAATAGGATTGATAGATAAATTTGTTGATCTAGGTTCAACCAAACGGTCTTGATTTTTTTAGTAGCAGTTAATATTAACTAAGAGTCCCTAGCATAAATTGGTAAAAGTTCAATTCGAGGAGTGACTCAATGTTAAAACAACGTAAGCAGTAGTAGTAGTTGGAGATTCAGCTGTATAGACGCCTCGTCAAATGTCGATGAAAGATAGACCAAAAAGGAAAAAAAAAGATATAAGGATTTCACACAAGGTTTAGAATTGCAGTAAGATGGTATAATATTATCAAGGAGCTGTTCAAGCTTTTAGGATTGAAGGTTTAGTTTGGCGATAGAGAACACAAAAGGATCGTAAGCGCGTAGTATAAATTCCTAGAACATGTTCGTTTAGTTAGGAATCACGTTGAGTGCAACGGAATATGCGCCATTGGTCTTCAGGGTGAGCTACGTATTTGCTTTAATGATTCCTTTAGACAATAATCATAAGAATTAATATAAAACTAGGATCAAGGTTCAACATTCGTAGTATATATTAGAACAATGAATAGACATTAGTGTTTCGATGGCATAGATTAGGGACCTCCAATCGATTGTAGTCTCAAAAGTTTAGAAAACCAAGATCGGTGGTGATAAGTAGATATCAAGGAATGATAATTACTAGGATAGTGAGATAATGGAGGTGAGTCTTTATGACCATCGAAAGGTTGATCATGAGTCTTTAGACCCGAGGGGGATGATGACAAGAGCAATCTAGCATAGAAGTCTGAATAGTTGGATATATATCTTGAGGGGGCATAAGAACGAATTACGCGAACAATAATTGTACCTTGATATAGGAAAAGTACTTAGAAACTTGAAAGAAGGTTATTGGTGACCTACTTTTCATTATAATCTCATAGGTTGGAAGATAAATGAGCCATATAATGAGTCTGTCACCAATATTAGAGTATTGATTCCAGTGTTTTCAAGCCAGAAAACCCTTTATAGTAGCATTAGTTAAAATTCAGGATGTTGGAACACCTAAACTATGTTGCAATAGTGTTTTTAATCCAGATTTGTGTGTGTTTCAAGGATATGCCATAAGACTTTTTAGAGGCATATTTCAAAAAGTGGATTCCATTAGAGATCTTTTCCCTAGTTAATCACTTTATAATGAGTCGAATGTGTCGACATTTCACATCTACAGGCAATCGTCAATCGTAGCGTGTAATTTATCGAAGTCCAAACCGACGAATTCTCGCTTTAGAAATTTTCGCGAGGAATTTAGGAGTTTGTCTAAGATAGAAAATGATGTTCGACGGCGAAATAAGTATAGATAGGCGAATTCGATGTGGCAACGTCAGCTAAGATCACGATTTGTTCTCGATAACTTCAATAGGGTGACATCTAGGAGAAGAAGCAAGATTTCAGGGACATAATCTTTTTAAGTGGGGGAAAGTGGTAACACCCCTGTAACGCTCGCTTCAGGTATCATTTATTTTTCAAGATTTTAGGGTTTTGGACTGGAACTCGACGAGTTGGGGAGCTCCAACTCGTCGAGTAGATATCATTTTGGGATGCGGGACTTAAGGTATACTCGACGAGTTGGAAGGCCCAACTCGACGAGTAGTTGCTGTGAGGGAAAACCCTAACTTTCCGGGTTTTGTACCCTATTTAAAGAACTTAACCATTAGGGTTGGCCTCCTTACCAGCCTCCTTACTCAGATAAACCTAGAACTGCCTCCCCCTCTTTTTCATTGAAGTTTTGAGTGTTGTAGTGTGACTCTTGAAGGAATCCTTGAAGAGAGAAGTGGCATTCTTGGAAGGGTGATCTTGGATCCAAAAACTCTACATCAAGGGCTACATTTTGAAGGTATAAAGCCATAACCTTGACATGTAGTGTATTAGATCTCATCTTTTGGTAGTTAAGGGCTTGTTTTGGGACTTTGGGTTGAATGTCCCAAGATAAGAGGGTTCCAGAGGTTAGGAGTGTAGATATGGCCTCTATAAGACCTCTAGAGGATTAAAGTTGCAAACTTTAATAGCCTCCATGTCCCATTCATGCATTATGTCCACAATGAAGACTAAAATGGACCTTGGAGAGTATATCACGCATGCATGGACGTAAAGTTAGAAACTTTACGTGATTTGTCCACCCTTGGACATCAGATCTGTGTTTTGGTTCGATGGGATGAGAGTTTAAGGGCTTAATGAGTCAATACCTTCCTCAAAGGAGCTAGGGTTTGGTTATAAAGCATATTAGATGGTAATTGGGGGTAAAGTTGGAAACTTTAACATTCTAGACGACTCTATAGTTAAGGATTTGCAGTATGGGGCTTTAGATTCGACTAGAAGGGACTGAATGCGTTAGGACAGGGGAAACTCGACGAGTTACTCTGACAACTCGACTAGTTGGGATGGGTTTCCCTGTTTTCTGGATGCTAAGAAACTCGGCGAGTTGATAATATAACTCGGCGAGTTGGCTAGGGTTTTCCATGGTTTTCTGAACATTGAAGGAACTCAACGAGTTGCTAGATGCACTCGACGAGTTGGGTCAATATGGACTGTTGACCTTGACTGTTAAATTTGACTTTGACAAGGGTTGACCAAGTTTGACTATTAAGGGTTTGAAGGGTTGAGTTGTATGCTAAGGAGTTTTTTGTGATTAGTGAGTTGGCAGAGCTGATACTCGGAGCTTGGACCTATTCAGGTACAGTTTGCATTTGAGGTAAGTCTTCTCACCATACCAATGGGTCTAAGGCACCAAGGTCGACCCATTTTATGATGTGTGGATTGTCGATTGATAATGCGTTATGTTAGTATGACATTTGCATGGTAGACCCCAGGGGGGTTCCCGTGGTAGTAGATTGAGACCATGTGGGGGTTCCCATCGCATTTGGTGTAAGACCTTGGAGGGTTTCCATGGCATCCTAGTATATTTGCATGTTTAGTTTGTATGATATTTGCGTGGTAGTGAAGACCATGTGGGGGTTCCCATGGCAGGAAGACCATATGTTTTGTTCTTGGACGAATTGGGGTTATCAGGTAGAGCTTTGGGGAAGGTACATGTAGGTGTGGAAGGTAGTACATGTAGGTATGGAAGGTAGTATTGAGCCCGTACTACTGGAAGCACAGGACCTGTACCCGAACTAATGTTAGACATGGAAACTCTAAGGAGAACCGGTATGGGAAGATCCCCTTTTGGGTATTTGATCATTCTATCTTGTGGTATTACAAATCAGAATGATGGTGACACGACTGGGAGAAAGGGGATCAGGATCAGGATCCGGATCTGGATCTGGGTCGGGTGACGGTACAACGCCTATTGATGAGAGGCTGCGCGAGATCATTGCAGCCGAGGTTACGAAGGGCATCCTTGTTGCTACCCTAGTGATTTTTGGGACAGTTAAGGAAGGAATGATGGAGATCGTGGAGGAGCAGATCAGGTCTTTCCGATCCGAGATTGTTGTAGGCCAGGTTAGGGGTCGGACTCCCTCCTTCTGGGAGTTCAAGGCGTGCGGGGCGCCGGAGTTCTTCGGGGTCAGGGACCCCATAGTTAGCCGATGTTGGGTGGCAGACATGGATAATTCCCAGTGCACGATTTCTTGCCTTTATGCGGTAACGGTGGGATTTGCTTCGTGTATGTTGGGGGACCGAGCCCGGGATTGGTGGGGAGAGGTGACCAGTCAAGTGAGGACAGCTGGTGTGGCTGAGATGACATGGGCAGAGTTTGTCAGATGCTTTGATATGGAGTTTGCACCACCCATTGAGGTGCAACGGTTAGTGAGGGAGTTCCAGGAGCTGCAGCAGACCACCCAGACTGTGGCGGAGATCACCGCCATATTTCGGGAACGAGCACTGTTGATCCCACAATATGCTACAGATAAGGACGTGAGGAGGACGAGGTATCATTCCATGCCGATGGATGATATTCGAGAGTTTGTGATCTTTACAGGGTGAAAAACCCTGAATGAGATGGTGGAGAAGGCCCGTAAGCGGGAGATGGAGTTGGACTTCCGCACCAAGCGGAAGCCAGAGCAGGCACATACAGTAGTAGGTCAGGCTAAAAAGCCTAAGACCTTGAATTCTTCTGGGAGGGGCTAGCATGGCTGTGACCGGTGTGCCAAGTGTGGGAGATCTCATGGTAGAGTTTGTCGGGAGACGGGCCCGGTGTGTTATACATGTGGTCAGCCGAGCCACGTGACCAGGGATTGCCCGAAGAAGGGTTTGATTTGTTTCCACTGCAACCATATTAGCCATAAAAAGGCCGATTGTCCGAGGTTGCAGGGAGGAGGAGGAGCGGTGGCGGTGCATGCGCCCACCACAATGAGGATCACTGATGGCCGCCCTGCCAAGGCGAATGCTCCTGCGGTAAAGAGCCACGCGTTTCAGTTGACTACCGAGGAGGCTCGGACAGCGCCAGACGTCGTGGCTGGTACGTTTTTTATTTTGCTGCTTGATATTGTTTTGTGTTGCTTATGTGTATATATGTGCTCATGTATAGGGACCTTTTTGGTCAATGATATGCCGGCTCACATTCTATTCGACTCGGGTGCTACCCAATCGTTTGTATCTCTTGCGCTTAGCAAGAAGTTCTAGGATGTGCTGGGGACTTTGGATTCCTCGCTTGAGGTTGAGATTGCGGATGACCGCATTGTGAGTGCTGCGAGGGTGTATCGGGACTGTCTCCTGAATGTGCTTGGGGAGAGGTTTCGTGTTCACCTAGTCCCGATACCATTGCGAGGGGTGAAGGTGATCGTCGGGATGGACTGGTTGGGGGCCAATGGGGCCATGATACATTGCGATCGCCAGCTGGTGAGGGTTCGAACCCCAAGTGGGGAAGAAGTGGTTACTCATGGAGAGAGGGCCTCGCAGGGGCCAACCCTCTGTTCAGCTGCGAGGGCTAGGCGACTTTTTCAACAGGGTTGTTCGGGATTTTTGGCATATGTCTCGGATACGAGGGTTGAGACTTCGACAGATTTGGGCAGTGTACCGGTTGTACAGGAGTTTTGGGATGTCTTTCCCGAGGAGTTACCTGGAGTGCCTCTGGAGAACCAAGAAGAATGTGACTTTTTGGTGCGGCCCGGATCAGCAGTTGGCTTTCAAGACCTTGAGGCAAAGGTTATGTGAGGCCCCGATTTTAGTACTACCCGATGGGTTGGAGGATTTGGTGGTGTATTGTGATGCGTCTATCATAGGGTTAGGCGCAGTTTTGATGTAGAGGGGGCATGTGATCACGTACACCTCGAGGCAGCTGAAGCCTCACGAGGCGAACTACCCCACTATCAACCTGGAATTCGGGGCAGTGGTGTTCGCCCTCAATATATGGAGGCTTTACTTGTATGGAGTTAGATGCACCATCTTTACTGACCATAAAAGTTTGAAGTATTTGATGGGTCAGCAGAACATGAACATGCGGCAGGGGAGATGGCTGGACGTACTGAAAGATTATGATTGCGAGATCTTGTACCACCCAGAGAAGGAAAATGTGGTGGTCTATTCTTTGATCCGCAAAGCGGCAAGTGCACCGATCAAGAACATTTGTTTGAGGATGACGGTGATCTCACCATTGTTGGATATGATCAAGCAAGCTCGGGTGGAGGGGGTGAAGAAAGAAAATTGGAAGATAGAGCTGATTCGGGGTCAGTTTCCCTTGTTTGTTCGGGATGGTCGAGGTCTTATGACACAATGTATCCGGATGTGGGTACCAGTATCCGGGGGTGTGAGACCTAAGATCTTGGAGGAAGCACACAAATCCAAGTTCTTTATTCACCCGGGGGCCACAAAAATGTATAGGGATCTGAGGTTGAGTTACTGGTGGCCCTGCATGAAGCGGGAGATTGCATGGTTCGTGGAGTGGTGCTTGACCTGCAGGAAGATCAAGGCCGAACATTAGAGGCCTCATGGCAAGGTTCATCCGTTACCCATCCCTATGTGGAAATGGGAAGTGATCACCATGGACTTCATTACGAAGTTACCGAGGACGGTGAGGGGTATGGATGCCATATGGGTTGTTGTGGATAGATTGATGAAGAGTTCCCACTTTATTCCGATCTCCGAGAGCATCTCCACTGAGAAATTAGTGGGTATTTATGTACGAGAGGTGGTGGTCAGGCACGGAATGCCAACATCAGTGGCCTCGGACCGAGATATTCGATTCACCTCAAGATTCTGGAGGAAGTTCCATGAGGAACTGGGCACGCAATTGCACTTCAGGACTACGTACCACCCCCAGACAGACACTCATAGAGAGTGTATGATTCAGACACTCGAGGATATGTTGTGGGCATGCGTATTCGAATTCGGAAGGAGTTGGGATACATACCTCCCACTAGCAGAGTTTTCATATAACAATAGTTATCATGCTAGTATCGACCGACCACCATTTAAGATGTTGTATGGTCGGAGGTGTAGGACCCCTGTTTGCTGGGGTGAGGTAGGGCACCGAGTCATGGGGAGCACCGAGGTGGTGCTACAGACTACCAAGTTGAGTCAGCAGGTGCGCGACTGGCTGCGAGTCGCACAGAGACGTCAGAAAAGCTATGCTGACCGACGCCGATCGAACCTCGAGTTCCAGGCGGGGGACTTCGTTTTGCTAAAAGTGTCACCATGGAAGGGTGTCATTAGGTTTCGGAAGAGGGGCAAGTTAGAGCCCTGATATATTGGTCCGTTCAGGATTACTGCCCGGGTGGGCAAGGTAGCTTATCGTTTGGATCTGTCGGACGAGCTTAGGTAGATTCACAACACTTTCCATGTGTCTCAGCTTCGGAAGTTTGTCACTGACGAGGCCGCGGGTATTTCTTTGGACAACATTCAGGTGGATGAGAGCATGAACTACATTGAGAGGCCCGTTGTGGTCTTGGATAGGAAAAATACGGTCCTTCGTAACAAGGAAGTGAAGTTCGTAAAGGTGCAATGGCAACACCGAAGGGGCTCCAAATGGACATGGGAGCCGGAAGATGAGATGCGAGACCACTACCCAGATTTGTTTGCATCAGCGGACTTCAAGGACGAAGTCTATTTCAAGTGGGGAAGATTTGTAACGCTCCCTTCAGGTATCATTTATTTTTCAAGATTTTAGGGTTTTGGACTGGAACTCGACGAGTTGGGGAGCTCCAACTCGTCGAGTAGATATCATTTTGGGACGTGGGACTTAGGGTCTACTCGGCGAGTTGGAAGGCCCAACTCAACGAGTAGACGCTGTGAGGGAAAACCCTAATTTTCCGGGTTTTGTACCCTATTTAAAGAACTTAACCATTCGGGTTGGCCTCTTTACCAGCCTCCTTACTCAGAGAAACCAAGAACCGCCTCCCCCTCTTGTTCATTGAAGTTTTGAGTGTTGTAGTGTGATTCTTGAAGGAAGCCTTGAAGAGAGAAGTAGAATTCTTCGAAGGGCGATCTTGGATCCAGAAACTCTACATCAAGGGCTGCATTTTGAAGGTATAACGCCATAACCTTGACATGTAGTGTATTAAATCTCATCTTTTGGTAGTTAATGGCTTGTTTTGGGACTTTTGGTTGAATGATCCAAGATAAGAGGGTTCCAGAGGTTAGCAGTGTAGATTTGGCCTCTATAAGACCTCTAGAGGATTAAAGTTGCAAACTTTAATAGCCTCCATGTCCCATTCATGCATTATGTCCACAATGAAGACTAAAATGGACCTTGGAGAGCATTTCACGCATGCATGGACGTAAAGTTAGAAACTCTACGTGATTTGTCCACCCTTGGACATCAGATCTATGTTTTGGGTAGATGGGATGAGAGTTTAAGGGCTTAATGAGTCAAGACCTTCCTCAAAGGAGCTACAGTTTGGTTATAAAGCGTATTAGATGGTCTTTGGGGGTAAAGTTGGAAACTTTACCCTTCTAGATGTCTCTATGGTTAAGGATCTGCAGTATGGGGCTTTAGATTCGAATGGAAAGGACTGAATGCGTTAGGACAGGGGATAATCGACGAGTTTCCCTGACAACTCGACGAGTTGGGATGGGTTTCCCTGTTTTCTGGATGCTAAGAAACTCGGCGAGTTGATAAGATAACTCGGCGAGTTGGCTAGGGTTTTCCATGGTTTTCTGAACATTGAAGGAACTCGACGAGTTACTAGATGCACTCGACGAGTTGGGTTAATATGGATTGTTGACCTTGACCGTTAACTTTGACTTTGACAAGGGTTGACCAACTTTGACTATTAAGGGTTTTAAGTTTGAGTTGTATGCTAAGGAGTTGCTTATGATTAGTGAGTTGGCAGAGCTGATACTCAGAGCTTGGACCTATTCAGCTACAGTTTGCATTTGAGGTAAGTCTTTGTGACATCCCCAAAATCACGGCCAGAAAAGACCGGTTTCATTTATGCTTTTAAAATAATTTCAGAGTAAATACATTTATTTAAAAGAGTTGCAGAAATTTGTCCCCAAAACAAAACATGATAAAATAAAGTTTATCAAAGCATTTCTTAAAGAAATTTATTTTCATTATATATCAAAACTCGGGAAGTCATGTTCCGATACAGACCAAAAGCATAAACAATACAATATAGACCTTACAATAGTTATATATAACTACTGGTGTATAATCCAAAAATATATTGACAATGTCATCCAATTTATGCTCCCGCGCCACTACCTGTAATACAAAGAAACTGAGTGGGTCAGGCTTGGGAGCCTGGTGAGCATATACGGTTTTCAACCCACAATAGATAATTATATTTAGTTCATCGACCAACAATAACCCGATTACTCATTCCTGTTATCCTCACTTTATGTCCCTAAAACAACAACTATTACAAGGGACCTAATCTAGGATTTTCATCGGGACGGACATGATGGGTTTTGAGCATTCTAACACTTCCTAAGTGTACATGCAACCCTAATAACCTTGAATCTATGTTTTCTCTATATACATGCAAATTTCTTTTTCAAGGCTATTTCCTAACTAGCATGGCATGGGGATTACATAAAACATAAAACTAGTAGAAATACATACCTTGTTGTTGCTTGGATTCCTTCAAGACTTTGTGAGCCTAGCACCCCAAATGTTGTGCCTCAAATGCTTCACACAACACCACAAGACTTGGAATAACTTAATAGAATACTTCTAGCACTCAAAATCGGTTATGCCCTCTCTAGTAACAGTAGGTCCACTAGGTCCACTAGGTCATGATTTTGTTAGCCATAGGGTTCCTTTTATAGTGTTGTCACAATTAGGGTTTACACATGAATGCCCTTAATTGTCATGACTCTTGATTTCCCATGACCCATGGGTTTGTAACTCCCATGGACTATCCATGGAGCTCCATATGGTTATAACCAAACCCATAAACCATGGATCATTAATCCACCATAAAAGAATTGATGATTGTCATAATCAACCCTATATATTTAATTAGTCTCACTTTGATCACCAAATTAATACTAGATTAATATTTGATCAATACTAATTAAATAATACTATTATTAATATATTAGAACTTATAATATATTAACAATCATAAGTGCCTAATTCTCTCATTTAGTCTATCCAAGTATTGGAATGCCATGCAACCCAAATGGACCATGCCGGGTCGGGTCAAGTACATACCAAATAAAGTTATAGACTTAGACACTATATCCAACAGTCTCCCACTTGGATAAGTCTAATAACTATATTTGCAAATATGACTTCAAAATCCGACTAGCAATCGTCGCTCTTTCAAAGTCTCTCGGAACTGAGATGATGATGATACGCCATTTAAGATAAGTGATCATATAATCCTCTGTTCTCATGATATCAGCCGGACAAACACATGGAACATGGTCTTACTTATTGTCCAGCATTTGTTTCTCGATCTCTGATTTGTTTCGACATAGAACTAAAATGAACACATCAATTAGGTTCTGACCGGGCCCGGTACATAGGTCAAAACCAAATCATCGAGGGGCCCAGATATCGCTTCTATTTCTAGAAGGAATAGATAAACTTTGAATGATATGCTTGTACTAACTACTTGTTGAATTATTCACAAAGGCACGTTTTATGACATCGAGTTACCAATGCGTTTTCGTGCAATCAATGAATAACCAACTCATAGTCAACAACTCATATCTCTAGGTTTGAAGATTTATATGATATTACCGTCTCACGATCACTCGAGATAAATTCCATGAAGTGATGCAAGTGAGCGTGGGTTGGATCCAATACTCAGCCCTTATGAGTACTCATGAATGTTGTAGCAACCATTGCATTGTCTAAAGCACTTTTAGACAAATCATACAAGCCAAATTCATGATAGTCTTAAATCAATACTTACTTCCAAAGTTTGACTGACTGTGGATGGTTTGAATAATAACATAATTATTCTGGAAGTAAAAACATGCAAAATTGAAACATAGTAAACAATCAACACAAGATAGTAACACCTTACTCATAAATAAATAACAACTTTTATTTATCATCAAATGTCAATTACATTTTACAAGTTTCAGGAATCTAATTATTGAAACTAATATCATCCTTCAGCCCAATGCGCCTCGCATGCTGTAAATGCTTAACCCTGCTCAGTCCCTTCGTGAGGGGATCTGCCGGGTTCTCATCTGATGATACACTCTTAGCCACGAGGAGTCCTTCTTCTATTCGATGTCTGTTGAAATGGTATTTTCTGTCAATGTGCCTAGATCTCCCGTGATCTCTCGGTTCCTTAGCCAAAGCAACCGCACTTTCATTGTCACAGAAAATTTCCATTGGCTCCTTTATAGCTGGTACAACTCCAAGGTCTCCGATGAAGTTCTTTAGCCATATCGCCTCCTTAGCTGCTTCACTTGCTGCTATGTACTCTGATTCACAAGTAGAATCAGCTACTGTCTCCTGCTTGGAACTTTTCCAAGTAATTGCCCCTCCATTTAGGATAAAGACCCAGCCTGACTGAGAGCGGAAATTATCCCTATCAGTCTGGAAGCTAGCATCGCTATATCCTTCCACTCTCAAGTCATCACTGCCTCCGAGGGTAAGGACCCAATCCTTAGTCCTCCGCAGATACTTGAGAATGTTCTTTACCGCTGTCCAGTGTGCCTTGCCAGGGTTCCCTTGATATCTACTGACCATGCTCAAAGCAAAGGCCACATCAGGGCGAGTACAAGTCATAGCATACATGATCGAGCCCACAGCGGAAGCATATGGTATATGACTCATTTCAGCTATCTCAGCCTCTGTACTCGGACTCTGAGTTTTACTCAGCTTGGCATTACTCTGGATTGGTAATTCTCCTTTCTTGGAATCTTGCATACTGAACCTCTTCAGTACCTTATCCACATAAGTACTCTGACTAAGTCCAATTAGTCTCTTACTCCTATCTCTCAATATCCTTATCCCTAGGATATAGGCAGCTTCTCCAAGGTCGTTCATAGCGAAACACTTCCCAAGCCAGGACTTAACCTCCTGCAAGGTTGGGACGTCGTTTCCCATGAGAAGTATGTCATCCACATACAACACCAAGAAGCTAACTATGCTCCCACTAGCCCTGACATACACACAAGACTCATCCTCACTCCTAGAAAATCCAAACTCTTTGACTTTCTCATCAAAGCAAAGATTCCATCTGCGAGATGCTTGTTTCAATCCATAAATGGATTTATCAAGCTTACACACTCTATTAGGGTATCTTGTATCGACAAAACCCTCTGGTTGAGCCATGTAAACATCCTCATCCAACTTTCCATTAAGGAAAGCGGATTTGACATCCATTTGCCATATTTCATAATCATGAAATGCAGCTATGGCTAACAGTACTCTAATAGACTTAATCTTAGCTACTGGTGAGAAGGTCTCATCATAGTCAACTCCCGGAGTTTGAGTAAAGCCCTTCGCAACCAGTCGCGCTTTGTAAGTATGTACCTTCCCATCCATGTCGGTCTTCTTCTTGAAGATCCATTTGCACCCAATTGTCTTACGACCTGGTACATTGTCAACCAAGTTCCAAACTTGATTGTCATACATGGACTGAATCTCGCTGTCCATAGCCTCCTTCCATTTAGCAGACTCAAGGCCTGCCATGGCTTCCCTGTAATTATTAGGTTCATCCAAATCTATTAGTGTACTATCACTAATAAATGTATCACCTTCAGTGGTGATGTGATAACCATAATAAAAATCAGGTGTGTTCCTCACCCTAGTGGAACGTCTTGGAGGTACAGACTCACGTATCGGATCAACAGGAGTTTCCTCCTCAGGTTGGTCGATAGCATTTGAGGTTCCTTCACCGCTTGACTCTTGAAGCTCTTCAAGGTCAATTTGCCTCCCACTGTCCCCTTGGCTTATTAATTCTCTCTCACGAAAGACTCCTCTTCTTGCTACAAAGACCACATTATCACTGGGTCTGTAGAAGAGGTAACCAAAGGATCTCTGTGGGTAGCCGATGAAAATACACCTCTCACTTCGAGGTTCAAGCTTATCATGAGTCTCACGCCTCACGAAAGCTTCACAACCCCAAATTTTGATGTGGTCCAAATTGGGAACTTTCCCAGTCCACATCTCGTGAGGTGTTTTGGTAACCTTTTTAGTAGGGACTAGATTAAGGATATGGGCGGCAGTCTCTAAGGCATACCCCCAGAAAGAGATTGGTAACGAAGCTCGACTCATCATGGAACGAACCATATCCAGCAAGGTTCGATTGCGCCTCTCAGCTACACCATTCAACTGTGGTGTTCTGGGAGGTGTCAATTGTGAGACAATCCCACATTCCTTAAGATAGTCAAGGAACTCAATGCTAAGATACTCTCCTACCCGATCGGATCGGAGCATCTTGATGTTCCTGCCCAATTGATTCTCCACTTCCTGCTTAAACTCTTTGAACTTTTCAAAGGTTTCTGACTTATGCTTGATTAAGTAAATATATCCATATCTACTGTAATCATCAGTAAAAGTCACATAATAGCGATTAGCATCCCTTGTAGCAACTCTGAAGGGCCCACACACATCCGTGTGTACAAGGTCCAACAAACCTTCACCCCTATCACAAGTACCTGTGAAGGATGACTTTGTCATTTTTCCAAAGCAAACAAGACTCGCAACTATCATCTGACTTGGGGTCAAATGATTCCAAGACTCCAGCCTTTTGGAGTTGGCCTATGCGCTTCTTGTTAACATGTCCAAGACGACAATGCCACAAGGATGCTTTATCCAAGCTATCTGCAGAATCAATATACAACACATTATTTCCTAGATTGTCTACAACATTCACGGCTTCATATACACCATCACAAGGTATTGCTTTAAAGTAAAATACATCATTATAATAAACATTAATAGCACCATTTTTATTATCAAATGAAAATGAAAAACCTTGTCTGTACAAGCCATGAAAAGAAATAATATTTCTCGCCATTTCGGGCGAGTAACAACACTTATTCAAATCTAACATTAACCCATTATTAAGCAATAAAGAATAAACTCCTATCTTGGTAACAGGTGATGCTTTCCTGTTGCCCATGACTAAGTTTATCTTCCCGTGCTCCACTTGCTCACTTCTTCTTAGTGCCTGCAAATCAGTACAAATGTGAATACCACAACCTCTATCAAGCACCCAAGAATTAGCATTAGATGAGTTATTAGACAATATTGTGTAAATACCTGCATGGGTGGGTTTAACCTTCCCATCCTTTACATCTTGCAGATATTTAGGGCAGCTTCGCTTGAAGTGTCCCTTATCCTGGCAATAGAAGCATTGTGCTTCCTTTGGGTTTGAAGAAGGAGTAATGGGACCTTTCTTTGTCCCACTTGAAGAGGAACCATCAAGAGTCTTACCCTTGGTACCCTTCGAAGGGTTTTTCCTCTTCTTACCCTTTCCCTGCCCAATAGCCAGAACATGAGCTGTTGAAGGAGTAGAAGTAGCAACCGCTTTACCCTTAAGGCCATTTTCAGCTGTCCTTAAGAGTCCTTGAAGTTTGCTAAGTGTGACTTCCTCCTTGTTCATATGATAAGTCATACGAAACTGATCATAACTTGGAGGTAAGGAATGGAGAATGATGTCAATCGCCATTTCCTCAGGAAAGTCAACATTTAGCTTCAGCAACCGGTCAACGAACCTTTGCATCTTCTGCAAGTGACCGGTGATGGGTTCACCATCCTTCATCCTTGCGGTTATCATGGAGGAGATGATTTCATACCTCTCCTGACGCGCGCTCTGATGGTACCTTTCCATCAGATCCAGGTGCATCTCATAGGGGTAGAAATCTTCATAGGATTTTTGAAGTTCAGGAGTCATGGTGGCCATCATGATGCATGCTACTTTAGTAGCATCCTTTTCATGTGCAACAAACTCCGCAAACTCTTCAGGAGTAGCAGCGGCTTCACTCACAACCTTAAGCTCCCTATCGAGGACATATTCTTTGTCCTCATAGCGGGTAATCATTCTGATGTTTCTGATCCACTCATTGAAATTGGATCCATCAAAGATGACCTTACCACACAAGTTCATAAGGGAAAAGGAGCCTGTTGGGTTTGAGCCAGAAGCATTATTGGAAGACATCTGAAAGGAAAGAAAGACAAGTTTCATTAGATTAGGAATCCTTAATAATTCACCCAAATGAAATATTAAGGCTAGGATCCAACAAACTATTTATAGTTGGAAGAGGGATGCCGTAATCCATACTATAAAATATTTGAAGGTAGGAAAATGACGATTTACCAATTTCCACCATAAGAACGAAATATTTTATTATTAGGTTTTATTGGTTTTGAAACTCCTAGATCTTTTGAGATACATTGAACTTTTCAATGGCATGTTTGAATCTCGATTGTGCCCTCTCAAGTTTGTGACTGGGATGCCGAGGATCACAAACAAGGTGTGAATAACCATACAAATTGACTTGGTACCCTCAACAATATTACCTAATCGATGTGCCGGTTAACTACACACGCTCCACCGATCTATAATAAAATCAAGTTACCCTTTGCCACTCTTACTAGTCCATGTTAGTGTGCCGGTTAACCACACACGCTCCACTAACGACTTGGTAAGGTACAAAGTGTAATTTTATGGGCTAGCACCAATTTCACATTTTCCTAAAGTAACTAAGATTGGGAATTTATAATGTATAGTTACTTTATAATTCATTATACTTTTAACAAGTATTTAAAGTCGTATCCTACCCGTTCGACTAACGACCCTCCACCGATCAAGGAAGCGGTGGGTGAGAGTGGACACCCATTAAGTCACCATTTTATAGGCAACAACCTTATACCCCCTTATAGACCGGCTTCGTGAATGAGGCCTACTAACGGTAAGAATGACATATTCTTATACATATCTATATAATAAAATTATAATAATAGTATAAGTGTTGATTTTTAAACTTTTTAAAAATCTAAGGTTTAATTTGGAATTAAAGTATTAAAGTGTAAGACTTTTCAAATTCCAAAACTTGAGGGCAAGATTTGAAACTATTCCAAGTCTCTTCAATTTGTAACTTATGAGTTTTAATGGTTCATAAAAATGAAGACTCTTCATTTTATGAAACCTCTTTAGTTCTTTAATCATAATTAAAAGAAGTGACTTTTGGTTATCCATAACTTGAGGACAAGTTATGGACACCATCATAGCCATTAAGATCATGAATTAAACACACATGGTGGTTACACATAATTCCTATGATCTTCTAAAAACTCATAAGAACACAAATTCATGTCAAGCAATTTCAAGAAAATCATATAAACATATACAATACTTGAAAATTGATAAAAGTCATGTAAAATGGGTTAACATAATCATTATCATTTTGAAAAACAGATTTTACAAGTCCAAAACAGATTGGGATAATGATCTTAATCCATTTCCAGCAACAAAACTCGAAAAAAACTGCCCAGCATGCTCCTACTCGCCGAGTGCATTATTCTACTCGTCGAGTAGGATGAATTTGTTCATGGACTCGGCGAGTCCTCCCCATGGACTCGGCGAGTCCAGTCGTCAGAATGCAGAATTTTCGATTTTTAAGCAGTTTTGCATCAAGTATACAGAGAACAATCCTAGGCTCTGATACCACTGATGGGTTTTGAGCATTCTAACACTTCCTAAGTGTACATGCAACCCTAATAACCTTGAATCTATGTTTTCTCTATATACATGCAAATTTCTTTTTCAAGGCTATTTCCTAACTAGCATGGCATGGGGATTACATAAAACATAAAACTAGTAGAAATACATACCTTGTTGTTGCTTGGATTCCTTCAAGACTTTGTGAGCCTAGCACCCCAAATGTTGTGCCTCAAATGCTTCACACAACACCACAAGACTTGGAATAACTTAAGAGAATACTTCTAGCACTCAAAATCGGTTATGCCCTCTCTAGTAACACTAGGTCCACTAGGTCCACTAGGTCATGATTTTGTTAGCCATAGGGTTCCTTTTATAGTGTTGTCACAATTAGGGTTTACACATGAATGCCCTTAATTATCATGACTCTTGATTTCCCATGACCCATGGGTTTGTAACTCCCATGGACTATCTATGGAGCTCCATATGGTTATAACCAAACCCATAAACCATGGATCATTAATCCACCATAAAAGAATTGATGATTGTCATAATCAACCCTATATATTTAATTAGTCTCACTTTGATCACCAAATTAATACTAGATTAATACTTGATCAATACTAATTAAATAATACTATTATTAATATATTAGAACTTATAATATATTAACAATCATAAGTGCCTAATTCTCTCATTTAGTCTATCCAAGTATTGCAATGCCATGCAACCCAAATGGACCATGCCGGGTCGGGTCAAGTACATACCAAATAAAGTTATGGACTTAGACACTATATCCAACAGGACATTACTGCAAAGGGGTTTCCTTAACAATAGATGTCCTACAGGCAACCATGAGGGGGATAGAGTACACCGGTGAACACATCGTTCATAACACCTACAGGTTATGAGCCTGCTAGCGTTCCACTGGACTGTCTAGAAAGTGTCTGTGGTCATCATCCATACTCTGCTAGATGACTAGATCAATAACAACATCGAGGCCTCTCATCATTTTATTTTAACACACACCAACTGTCTACCCATGTTCTACCCAACATATTAGTAGATAAAATATATACATTTATATACAGCTTAAAACCTGTACAAAACATCCATTCAACAACTAGTTCAAATAAACAAATAATATATAAACACATAGCACGTATTTTATTAAGAATACTTCATATCTATGTGTTAGAAGAAAACGAAAATACACTCACTTGATAAGACGATGATCGGACAGCACCTCGTCTCTTAAAATAATCTTTTCCGATAAAACCGGGATGTTTTTCTTGAAAACCGGGCTTCTTGCAAACAGAGTTTCGGCTCGTAAACTTCACTTCTCGGGATCTTCGGGGCTTCAGAACTTGCCTCAGGTCTCGGGAATAATATCGGGGCTTCGGGGTATTTCTTACACGCAAAACGACGAAAATTGGAGAGAAAAAGAAAGAATTTTGGCAAAAGAAGTCGGCAGCCTCGCATGCCCTTTTATAGCAGCGAGACCTCGGACTACGCTGGGTGTATCGAGGCCCTACGCTGGGCGTACTCCGGATAAAGCTTCCACGTGGCGAAGTCTCGGTGGAGGAACGTGGCCTCTTCTGGACCGAGGAAAGCAGCAGTACGCTGCGCGTACCCATCTCGTACGCAGGGCGTACTTCGGATCAGATCGATGACTCCGCCCCCTCCTTCAGATAATATCCGAATTAATATTAAAATTAATATATTTTTAATTATTTATAAAACTTCCAAAATTCATATCTTCCACATACGCACTCCGTTTTCGACGTTCTTTATATCCACGCGTAGTTGAGACTAAGCTCTACAACTTTCATTTAGACTTCCTCGGCTAATTTTGACTTTATTTTTATTATATTATTTTTAGTAGGCCGGGACAGGAAAACTCTGTTATAAAATCATAACTTCTTCATCTGACGTCCGTTTTCGTCTGACTTTTTACCGTTGGACTACTATCGATGAGATCTTCAATTCTCATTTATAAAGTTTCGGCTAGAAACCACTCGATCTCAAATTCGAATATTCGGTCTGCATACTGCTAAGCTGAAACTTAGAAAAATCATAACTTCCTCATACGAAGTCAGATTTGGGCATTCTTTTTATGCACGCTCTCGGTTTAATGTATTCTACGACTTTCGTTTAGATTACTAAGGCTAGATATCGCTCTATCTTAAATTCGTATTTTACGTCATACAGTGTCGTGTCAGTTCTGTCGCGAAACTTCGACAGGTCATAACTTCTTCGTTATAACTCGGATTTTGGCATTCTTTATATATTCGGAAACCTCGTCACGACCACTACGTATTCATGTATCAATATTGGGTTTTTCTAACATTTCATTTTGACGCTTATTCTTAACCTTAATTAAATTAAGACACACAATTAAGCACAAAACACACAATACTCAAATAATACACTTCTATTATTTCAAAATGGGTTACAAAGGTTAACCTAGACTATCACATCATCATTAATGTCTTGCCCAGAAACACGGGCGTTACAGTCTTCTCACCATACCAATGGGTCTAAGGCACGAAGGTCGGCCCATTTTATGATGTGTGGATTGTTGATTGATAATGCGTTATGTTAGTATGACATTTGCATGGAAGACCCCAGGGGGGTTCCCGTAGTAGTAGATTGAGACCGTGTGGGGGTTCCCATGGCATTTTGTGTAAGACCTTGGAGGGTTTCCATGGCATCCTAGTATATTTGCATGTTTAGTTTGTATGATATTTTCTTGGTAGTGAAGACCATGTGGGGGTTCCCATGGCAGGAAGACCATGTGGGGGTTCCCATGACAGGTAGTTAAGTCCACGTGGGGGTTCCAGTGGCACTAGGTATAAGACCTTGGAGGGTTTCCATGGCAACCTTATATGTTTTTATGCATGGCTTATGTGGTTTATGTAACTTATATGGCTAATATGGATTATATGATTATGCGGAGTGTGTGGGGTATGCTCTGGGGGACTCACTAAGCATTAGCTTACAGTTTATTGATTGTTTCAGGTACATCTGCGCCTAAGGGAAAGGGCAAGGTTTGATGACGTGGCATGCACTCTCTCCCAGGCGTTTTTATGGGGACACTCTAATGTTTGAAATAAAATGTTGATGTTATGAATTTGAAAACAATTGTCATTGAGATTATATGGTTTATGGGAATGTTTTGATTATTTAAAAATGAAAATTTTATTTGAAAAATTGGGTCTGTAACAACGTAAATTTTCAAAATAATTTTTCATTTTTAAATCATACTTTCAATCACACGATAATCATAAAACATAATGCATTCACTGTTTCATAACAAAACATGTCCCAGAATCTCAATAACATAAACTCCATAAGTGTGTACGGATCATGTCGGCGCCTTCCCGCGATCCTCGCTAGTACCTGAAACACATAACATAACAACCATAAGCATAAATGCTTAGTAAGTTCCCCAAAATACCACGTACGCACATACGCCACTCAAAGGCTATAAGACCTTCCGGTCTCTGTGTCCCAGGGGACTTCCGTCCCATAACCCTGGTAGACCTTCCGATCCTACCTGTAATGACCTTTCGGCCCATGTCACCCTGACCTTCCGGTCCATATCACTCTAACCTTCCGGTCTATATCACTCTGACCTTCCGGTCCATATCACTCTGACCTTTCGGTCCATATACTCCTGACCTTCCGGTCCACCTCATGACATACATAACACATACATAACACATACATATCACATATCAGCATACAGTACATACACCTCATAGCATACAAGACCTTCCGGTCACACATAGGTACCCTTCCAGGTACAGTATAGTGAGAAGACTCACCTTAATGAAGTCGGATAAACTATCGTGCTCAACGTCCCGACCTAGCCTCCTCCTATTATTCAAATAACATCCCCTATCAATATTCTCTCATAGTCTCATCTCTACAGATTGGGTAAAAGGCCATTCTACCCCTCCTTGAACTCTCTTGAATCAGTCTTGACCAGAACCCTAAGGTCAACGAAAGTCAATGGTCAAACTTTGACCGACTCGTCGAGTGCACAAGAGTGACTCGGCGAGTACATGCATGTCCTCTTCGCCTCTGGTCCTCACTGACTCGCTGAGTCAACCCAACACTCAACGGGTCGACACAGGTCGCAAGTTGAGGGGCAACCCGACTCGACTCGTCGAGTCCCTTATGGGCTCGGCGAGTTCCTCCCATGAAAACTCTCAAAAGATCTCTTGAGGTCAGATCTGCTTCACCAACCAGTAGATCCAACCTTCTAACACTCGAAAGTCACGTAAAGGTTCAAACTTTACATTCATGCAATGCTTATAAGACCAAAAATGAAGAAATAACCATTTAAATGGGGTTTTACTCTCAAGGCTCACATGAAAGCTCATAAAGCTGGAAGCTTGGGACCTTTTGGACCTCTCAAGGTCCAGATCTATCATCTCTACCCAAAGGGACCTCATATACTTCACAATCTAACTCAAAATTGTGCCAAGGAAACCCTAGATTCAAGGAATCAATCAAATACACGAATTGGGAAGGAACTTGTACCTCAAAACGTGAATCTCAGTGTGAACAACACAGATCCAAGCTCCACAATCAGCCTAGCTTGTTCTACCTCCTTCCTTCTTGCTAAAACACACAAGAATCGGTGAGTTAGCCTTCCTCTTGCACCACAAACGATCTCTCTGCTCTCTAGGGTTTCTCATGGGAGTAGTGGCCGCAAATGACGGCCATAAGGGCCTTTAAATAGGGCTCAGGCCCTGAGATTTAGGGTTTCACTTTACAGCGCGGACTCGCCGAGTCCACGCATCGACTCGTCGAGTCCCTCATTAATCCAGACAAGAATTCGCGATCCTACTCGGCGAGTCTGAGCGCCTACTCGCCGAGTCCCTTCCTAAAACTCAAGGTAAATACTTAAAATAAGATACCTGGGAATCCGGATGTTACAGGGTCGTTACAATCCCATTTTCGCATTCCAATTTAATTCAACATAAACCATTGTTTACCAATTCCGAAGTAGAGATATATTACTTTTTATCCAAAGTAATAATCATAGACATGTAGGAAACATCAATAAATTTTTCGTAGATATATAGAACGCCAAACTTGGCTTAGTATGAAGAATTTATGCTTCTTCGAAGCTTCAAGATTAAAACGACGAGGCCATGCGCGACATAAAATACAAATTAGAGATAGGTTACTTATTAATGTTTGTGATTGTAAATGAAAGTTGTGGTAGTCTTAAAAACAAGAGTGTGGATGTAGAAAATGTCCACAATTGTATGTAGAAGTTGTGATTTTTAGAAGTTTCAACGCAACAGTGTGTGACACAGAAATCGAAATAGAAATCGGTCAATTGTTATCCGAAACAACATAAACGAGAGTTGAAGATCTCATAGATATAATTTCGTCAATATAAAGACAATCAAAAAGATGTCGTATGAAATAGATATGAATTTTAAACAGAGCTTAGCAGTCTAAGACTTCTAAAATAATCAATTAAAATTAAAGTGTGAATTAGCCGACAGAGTCTTAATGAAAGTGGCACTACTCATCGATGACTACGTGTGGATATAAAGAACGTTAAATATGGAGCTCGTGTGAAGAAGTTACGAAATTTAGAAAATATGTGTTTTCTGCAGCGCGCCGCATGCAACTTTTAGAAGCAAGCAAGGTGGACCATAGTAGAGGAGACACATGTCAGGTGGACAATTGGTCACGTCACCTGGCGCGGAACGCTTTTCCTGAATTCTATATATAGCCTCATTTTCATCCATTTCTCCTCACAAAATCAATCCCAAAACCTCTGGGATCACTTCCGCACCCCTGTCCCATTTACTCCCTAATTCCTAACTACTTTAACGATAACTTGCATAATTAGAGAGCTGGGAAAATAGAAGTACTCGGTATCGAGGTTCTGACAGCACAAATCTCGATTTTTCACAAGAACTCTGTTAATACTTGTTATATGCGTTACCCGTCAGTTGGATCGTCATTGGGATCACCCAGATAGCTATCAATCGTCTGAGTATTTTTCCAGATGCGTTTTCTCACTATATTGTGTGCTCCATTATATATCCTCTGTATATGTGACAACCCGATATTTCAAGTCAATGTAATGTTCAAAAAGTCAAATAATATTAAACTATTTTTGATGTAATAAAATGGCGTAAAAAATGAAGCGTTCTAAAGTCTCATTTGGTTTACATAAAATGTTAGATATATTGTCAAGGTTTCCAAATATACAAAGAACACCCAAATCCGAGTTATAACGAAGAAGTTATGACCAATCGAAAATCCGCAACACAACCGGTAAAACACTGTTAAGCGTAAAAAGTGAAACTTCAATAAACTACTTTTTAGCCTTAGATATCTAAACGAAAGTCGTAGATTATGTTAAACCATGAGCATACATAAAAAGAATGCCAACATCTGACTTCGTATGAGGAAGTTATGATTTTTCTAAAGTTTTAGAACAGCAGTAGACAGCTAAAAACTCGAAATAAAGATCGAGCGATTTTTATCCGACGCAACCTAAACGAGAATTGAAGGTCTCGACAATAGTAGTACAACGGTAAAAAGACAGACAAAAACGGACATCGGATGAAGAAGTTATGGATTTTTAACGGAATAATCCTGTCCCGGTCTATTTCAAATATAATATTAAAAATTAAAATCAATATTAGCCGACGGAGTCTAAATGAAAGTTGTAGAGTATATTCTCACCTACGCGTGGATATAAAGAACGTCGAAATCGGAGGTCGTATGCGAGAGATATGAATTTCTGAAGTTCGAGGCACACACACCAACCTTATCCGAAACTCACGACATGAGCAAGAGACTCACGACGTGAGTCTATGACTAATGTGTGCCAGAACTAGACCACCAGGCGTCGCGTCTACAGACCGGACCCACGACGTGAACTACCCCATGTTCACGACGTGAATTTCGAGATTTCACCCTATAAATAGCATGCGAGACTTCCGACTTTCCTTGCTCATTTCACTCTTCTCTCTCACTTCTACTCCACGTTTAGCACCCCGAGACGATCCCGACTTCCCGGTTTCATACCTCAGTCCCGACGAAGGTCCGAAGCGCCGAGAATCCCGAGAAACTTACCACTTCCCGGTCGAAGTGCTGCCCGAGAAAAATCTCGTTTCCTTCGAATCATCACATTTTCCAGGTGAGTTTATACCCCCACATTTTCACGTCTTTTTCATGTTTTAGGGGGGGGGGGATACAAGTGAAACACGAGATAAACTCACACTTAAAATACACATCGTTAGAAATGTTTTCAATTACTTTATCTAGATTTTGTTTATGAATGTTAAACAACATCAATACCAATGTTACACTTCACATGCAAAGTTGATATTACACCAAGTTTTTATCATCAAATAGAACACACTTTCGGAAAAACTATAATGGGTATAGTTCACGGGTTATTCATTACATCTCTACATAAACACTATGAAAATGAAATACTTTCATCTACATGAAATATAGACTTTTCTTTTCTTAAATCTATTAATATTAAGTGTTGTGAGACATTCAGCTTCAACGTACTCACAAGTACGCATTTCAAGTCCTGTATTATAAACCATAATCTCTTGAAGGGAGAGCGTGATACTTGTGTATAGATCTATACGGGATTGACAATCCCGCACCTAAACTGTTAGCTACAGTTAGACCGGCAGGTCTGGGGTGACAAACATCATAACACTACAACGCCTGAAGAACGTTGTTACAGGCAGTCTGGGTCAATAGCATGGTTATAAAACTCACACGGAAGTATTAAAATAAGTTTGATTTACGAGACTCTTGAATGCATTCAGTAAATACATTATTTGAGTATAAATACATTTTCACCATTTTTGAGCACGAAAGATACTATTGCACTCCAGCCTTTCGAACTTTTTTTTTTCAAACTATATGAAGAAAATATTGGATTTTCCTGAAAACACGTTCAATTATTTTTACTAAAGGACATACAAATTTCAGTACAAAAACGCTTATGATCTCACCAACTTAATTGTTGACACTTTTTCAAAACTACTTGTATTTCTCAGGGAATCAGTAATACAGGTAACCATCAGCTTTTGGAGAAGGAACGCTAAGGCGTATGTTATCAAAACATTTTAAATCATCATATTTGTAATATTCTTTTGAAACATGTATTACACACAACAATGTAAGTTTTTATTATATTTATGATGGTTGTGTTTACTTTCTTTACAATATTCAACTGTTATGATACTACGTGAAGTCACACACCCCCGAATGTTTCCGCCATTCTGGTTTGGGGGTGTGACAGTATATTAGGATATAGTTGCCTTATAGTATGCAATTAGGCAACTAGACTAGTTTAGTTAGCTGACTGTTATGTTGAACTGTTTTTTTTTGTTTTATACATACATATATATATATATATATATATATATATATATATGTGTGTGTGTGTGTGTGTGTGTGTGTGTGTATGTGTGTGGATATATTATGTGGGGAGTTGAGGGCGGCCCAACTTTGTCCTGAAGGCCAAATGACTCAGGCGGTCTAACATTTGCTAAATTACGAATAGCGGACCAACTTTATGCTGAATGCAAAAGGGCAGACCTGCTTCGTGCTGAAGGTCAAGGTCATGCAAGCTTTATGTCGCAGGCTATTATGTGTATGCATTGTATATGTATTGTGGTATATGGTATTTTGGAAAACTCACTAAGCTTCGTGCTTACCCAGTTGAATTTAAATTTTTTCAGGTACCTCATTGACTCATGTGCAGGGCAAGGTTTGACTGTACTCACGCGCAATCAAAACATGTTTCCACATAATGTAATTACACTATGATGTATTATAATAAATAAAAAAGAAAATTTGGGTTGAAAATGGGAACCTGACAATGTCGGTCAAGAAATCCCTAATAGCATGCAATTGCCAAACCCACAAAAATAATAAAATCAAACAATTTGTATGTTATGCTTGAAGTTCTCGGCGCAATGAATAAATCTGGTCATGACTTGCAATTAAAAATGTTTATCCGCGTTGCTATAATGTAATCGTGGGGAGATTTTTCACTGATTTTTTTTCGTTTTTCTTATTATATTTCTTCGCTTATGACCCCACACTTCAATTACTTTGATTCTTGCACACCACAAGGACAAATTACCTTTCTGACAAGGGACATGTTATCAGCGAAAAACAAAAATAAAAATCACAAGAAAAACAACTTTCTTTTCAATAAGGAACTATCTATAATCTGACACAACAATATTAGTTAAAATCTATTCCCCGTCAACGATTTTATATCCCCAGCAACGGCGCCAAAAAATTGATGTGTATTTGATAGTCTATAAAATATAACTGAAAATCATTCATTTGGACAACGGAATATGGAAATATGTTAGGTAATGGCCCAAAAGTCTTGATTTCATAATATAGACTTGAAAATACAAATCTATTTTTACATGTATAATTTCCTAAAAAAGAAACCTGACTATTTACATCATGTAGTCTACCTGATCAGTGACATATGGGATTATGAATATCTTCATATTAATCGATCATAAAAGAAAGTAATTAAATGGGAATAATTTTCACTCAAAAAAAGTAGTAAACAAATACGCAAATAAATAATTAATCAAATAACAATCATAACAACAATGGCTAACTTCATAGATAATATAATCTGAAGGTAATCATATTTGTATTCAATCCATCATAGTTTAATTAATTAACATCCTTTAAATGGTATTGGTAAGTTATTCACCGATTCCTAAATTGGTTAACTCCATGATAATTTCAATAATCCAATAATTCTAAGTTTCCTACAAGCAATGATAGCTCCCCTGGACTTAGTCTATTGTGTCATATTATGCAATGACACAATTGGTATGATTAGTCCCAGGGTTAGTGGCAACCTCTAAAAATGTCCATGGTATTGGATCAATCATAAATATTAATCTCAACTCTATTATGTTTAACCTTGGATATCTCTCCACTAGACACCAATGCCTACACTCTTGACTTTATTTTTTAGTTGAAGAAGTTAAAGAACAATGTTATTGAAGATACATAATCTGAACCAAATCAAAAATCGTACACTCAGTTATATAAATAGAATCAGTCATTATCAATACTCATGGATCTTTAATCAAGCATTAACATAATAAATTGAATAATTCTCAATACCAAATATCAATCAATAAGACAAACCTGGTTTTCATAAATATCAAATAATCATAAAGGGTTTAATACCAAGTGTCAACAAGAACATGTAGGAAATCAAATAGTTCACTAATTATAAATAGAAAACTAAACAGATCGATAACCTACTAACTTCTTATCATGATCTTTAGATTTCTGCTTCTCTATCACCATGTCGGCTGCTATAGCCTTCTAGTCAATCAAAATGGCCTCATTGGATGTTTTTGGCCCTCTAGGGTGTATGGAAATTTCCCAAATATTGTATTACATATGTTGAGCAAATTTGGGGTTCTATATATGACTTTCTATGACTGACATATTTCACGGGGAGATTTAAATCTAGAAAATATCTTCAAAATCTTTAGCTTTATTGCACTGTCACACCCTTGGCCGAGGCGGTGGAACATGCTGGGCTGCGCGACTTAGTTCATGGATCACAGGTCAACTGAATATATAGTACAAGTACAACAATAAACAAAACAACATTTGTATTTAATTTTGATGTTTGAATACATGGTTCTTACAGATAATAGTATAGTATATATGAATTCCCTTAAAAAGGTAGGTATATAGAATGAAATCTAGTAAACTAGGTTGCCTGAAATAAATGACTATTCCGTCATCTGAAATGCATGATTATTGATTTCCTGATAATACATGTAGTTTTGATGGTCAACAGAAGGTTGGTGAGAGTTATAAGTTTTCTTCTAACAATATTAATGATACTTTTTACAACTTTCAAAAAGTACTTTATTTTAAGTAAAACCTTACTTAAAACTGTGTTTGTAAAAAGTCTTTCAATAAACCTTGAAAACCAAAAGGTGTCTTTGTATAAGTAAATCCATACTTCAAAACAGTGTTGAGAAACCAAGTCCATTGTTTGTAGTGAGGGAGAGAGATTATTGTTAATGTTTATAGTGAGTCCTATAACCGAGCTATGTGAATGAATGTACCCCCTACAACGGTTCATTGTACTTCGTAGTAAGAATTGTAGATACTTATCACCCTCTTCGATTGATCGGTCGAGGTTCTACCTAGCAACCGCAGGTGGTGATGTGAACCCGTTATAGATCTATACATACATATCTAGATCAAATGATTAATGGTTATAGTAGTGTGTGTTGGATTAGGTGTCTAAGACCATAACTACAATTGGTATGTACTTGACCCGAGAGTAGCATGGTCCATTTCGGGTTGCATATCACCAGGACAATTTGATAGGATGGACTTTTCAGAAGAGGTTATTTATGATTTATTAATATATTATAAGTTCTAATATATTAATATGAAATCATATGATTTAATTAGTATTGATCAAGAATTAATTTGGAATTAATTTAGTGATCAAAAGAGACTAATTAAATTAATGAGGACTAATTGTGTAAATTAGTTATATATATGGTTTGGGCTTATGATACATGACGGACTAAGTTTATGGAAGAATCCATAAAGAGTTAGCCCACTTGATTCATGGATCATGGATAATAAGCCCAAGGGTATGGATTAGGGTTTACCATGACCTTTAGAATCCTACAACTATATATATGATGTCCCATGACCTAAAATCGGCCACTAGATGTTCTAAGAGTTCACAGAGCCGATTTCTAGTGCAAGAATGCTCTCTCTCAAGTTCTGCTTTGTCTTAGGTGTGTTGTGAACCGTTTGAGGCATCACACTTGGGGTGGTAAGTTCTTAAAGGCCAAAACTACATGCTACAACAAAGAGGTAATTCTATAAATCACTTTTATGTTGATTATGTCAATTGTATGCTAGTTGTAGGCTTTATGCTTTGGAAACAATATTGCATGTATATTTAGAGAAAACACAGATCCAAAGCATTTAGGGTTGTATGTGCACGATAAGATGTTGTAGTATACAAAACCCAACAGTGGTATCAAAGCCTAGAATTGTTTTCTATTATATTTGATGCATAGCTTAGTTTTCAAAGTTGAAAAAATTAATTTTCTTGCCCCTGACTGATGAACTCGCCGAGTCCACTGGCTGACTCGACGAGTCCACCCAGTATAAGGTCAACTCGGTGAGTCATGTTCATGTACTCGACGAGTTGATGCTTCTGATGGCAGATTTTCGGGTTTTTTGGCATGTTTTGGATTAATATCATTACCACAAAATGTTTTAGTTCATAAAATTTGATTTTGTTGGTATGGTAATGATTATAAATCATCCAATTAAAAGATAATTGTAAAAATTGTAAAAATTTGTATTAGTTTATATAATTAGGCTAATTTCTTGCAAATTGTTGATATGAATTATTTTGACTTATGAGTTTAACTTGATCATAGATAAATTATTTGATTATTTTCTTAATTGAAATATTTGATCTTAAATGTTTTTAATATCCTCCATAACTTGTCCTCAACTTATGGAACATGAAATTTTTTTTCATAAAAACCATATTAACTCATAGGTTATGGAAAATCAAAGGTTTTTCAAGAGTTACAAAACTTGCCCTCAAGTTTTGGTATTTGAAAATTCTCAAATTTTGAAACTCTTGTAATTAAAAGGTGTAACTCTTGGGTTCATAAATTAAAAAATTAATTAAATAGTTTTTAATTTTGAATTTTTATATATAGAGCCTTGAAGTATTTGAGTAGTTCAAATTGCACCTTATGGACTTTATTAAATTAATTAAAGTGTTTAATTAAAAAAGAATTAATAATTCCATAATGACATGGTTTAAGTTTAATTAAATTAAGAGTTTAATTTATTAATAGATTAAACCATGTAGTATTTTAAAAGTTTAAAATACACCCTTATACTATTATAATATTAAAAGTTTAATTATTATATATATGTATAAGACAAGACAGTCTTACCGTTAGTAGGCCTCATTCACGAAGCCGGTCTATAAGGGGGGGGGGGGATAAGGTTACTGCCTATAAAATGGTGGTTTAATGGGTGTCCACTCTCACCCACCGCTTCCTTGTCTGGTGGAGGGTCGTTAGCCGAACTGGTAGGATAGGACATTATCATTAAACGTATAATGAAAATACCAAGTAACTAAACACTTATAAATTCTCAATCTTAGTTACTTAGGAAAAATGTGAATTTGATGCTAACCCATGAAATTGCACATTCCACCTTGCCAAGTCGTTATTGGAGCGTATGTGGTTAACGACACACTAACTTAGACTAACAAGGGTGGCAAAGGGTAGCTCGATGTTTGTCATAGATCAATCGAGTGTGTGTGGTTAACCGGCACATTGATTAGGTGATAAATGACATCGAGAGTACCAAGCTAATTTTCATGGTTATTCACACCTAGTTTGTGATCCTCGGTATCCCAGTCACCAACTTGAATGACACAATCGAGATTAAACATGTCATTGAAAAGTTCAATGAATCTCAAAGGATCTAGGAATTTAAATTCATTTAAAACTTAATAATCAATTTCGTTTTTCATGGTGGAAATTGGTAAATCGTCATTTACCTACCTTCAGATATTTTGCAATTGGATTACGGCATCCCTCTTCCGAATTATAGAATATTGTGTTGGGTCCTAGCCTTAATATTCCATTTGGATGTTATATTAAGGACTTTAATCAACAAAAACTTGAATTTCTCCCTTGTAGATGTCGAGTTCAGACTACTATGGTCTTCCCGAATCTTTTGGAAAAAGCTTTCTTTATAAAGATGATATTCCACAAGACGATCAAGGTGAAAGATTAATCCCTTCTTCGATTTGTAGTGGAACTTCAGTTCCTCCTCCTCCTCCAATAATTCTCCCTAACCCACAAGTTTAAGGACTTGAAAAGTTCAAGGTCACTCAAGCCCTATTGGCTAGCAAACACCAAGATGGAAGGTCTGTGTGTGCACATGTCTTGGAGATGAAGTCACACATTGACAGACTATGAATGTTAGGTGCTGTTGTTTCAAGCAAGTTGGTTGTTGACTTGGTTTTTCAATCACTTCCTAAGTCATATTAGCAGGTTCTTTAGGGACTACTATATGGGAAATCACGACATGACCCTTATCGATCTTACCTATTTGCTTGTTGCTGCTGAATCAGCAATGATTTGGCACACTGGTAAAGCAAATTTGATTGGAAGATCCACTCCCCAAACTTCCATGGAAATTGACAATGGCAACATTGGAAGTCCAAAAAAGCTTTCTCTTCCCAATGGAAAGGGATCAGCCAAGGTCAAATCATTTGACCAAATGGTAAAGAGAAAGGCTAAGTCTGAGATAGTCCTGTGTACCATTCCCAAATAGTCCATATGTTTCTATTGCCAAAAAAGGGGCACTGGTTGCGAAGCTGCCATATTTACCTAAAATATGGTAAAGTCAAGAAGTTTGACTCTACTTCAGGTAAAGTCCACTATCTAACTCTATTAAGTTCCTATTTGGAGATTCTTAATACATGATGTAATGTAATTACATTTTGATGTTTTGTAGAATCGAAGGAGAGAAATGAAGCTTAAAGGAAGAGTAAGATGATTCTGATCGTGAAGAGATTGAATTTCGATCGCATGGTTCGATGATCAGAATTTTGAGCTGCTGCTTAAGAGTTATGATATATTTATTAGGAATAGATAACAACATGGTTATCATATGTATTTTCATTTTAAGGATAAGTTTTCCGCAATTTTTATAAATAAAGAAAATTTTTGAAATTTATCTTATTTTAAGTTTCCTTACAATGGCATTTGTGAAAAGGTTGCTTATATGTTTCCATTGATAGCAATATTGGAAAATGGATTTGATTCTTTCGTTTGTGGTAGTGTCATAATTTACCAAATAAGGAAAGATTCTCATCACCCAAGTTTCAGCTGGATAGAAACTTGGAATCATGCAACTTGTATTGTGTGATGAATGAGAACTTCATCTTTGGGAAATTAAGACTAATTCCTTTTCCACATGTATATGTGAGTCAAGTGAAGGACTAGGGGATCAGGTACACTCGGTTGTTTGCTGATCAGGTCCACCACAAAGAACGATAAGACTATTTGTTATGATTTACTAATGTTTAGTAAATATGGTTATGCTTACAGGATTAAGTGTAATTCTGAATCATTGGAAAAGTTTCAATGTATGGCAGAACGAATAAGAAGAATCAAATTAGGCAAAAAGATAAAAGTTTCTCCAATCTGAGAAGAAGGGATAGTACTTGAGTATCGTGTTTTATGATTGTCTTAGTGATTATGAAACCATATCACAATTGATCCTCTAAGGACATCTTAGTTCATTTGTATGGCTAAAAAGAGGAATCATGAATTGTTGAAATGGTTAAATCAAAAGGTGAATCATACTTCGTTCCAAAATCAGGTCTTAGAGTCATACTCCAAGATTGTAACTTGAGTGACATGATCTTAAGAAAGGTTTATAACACTTATCAGATGTAGAGTAAAATGTTTTCTACTCTTGTACATTTGAAATTGGTAAGTTATGATGTTTTGGATAAAACAAAGACCAACTAAGACCAATTATGTGAAGTGGTTGTCTTGATAAGAAACCGCACTAACTCTTGAATATTTGATTTTCAAGTAATGTTCCATGGCAAAGAGAATCTTATATGTCAAGAGGTCAGTGGGAGTCTTAAAGATCTTGAAAAGATTCAATAAGTAATCAAGAATAAACCTATTGTTAATCACAAGCACACGACTTGAGGTTTATAACCTATCGTGTTGACATATTCTTGTTTTTGTGCCCATTCCAGTTAAAGTTGACTGTGCATGTGAGTTCTATGAGTGCTCAATTGTTTGCATAACAACTTGGAAGCAATGGTAGGCACTTGTGCTGCCAGGTGCAAGAAATTAAGATTGAACAAGTTTAGTCCATATAAGCTTGGATTTGTCACTGTTGGGTATTAGATGTTGCGTCATTGGGCTTTTAGTTTAGTCTTTTATGTAAACGGGTTGGGCATGTCCTCCCGTAGTTATCTTCTAGGGTTAGAGTATTTAAGATGAATGCATGCATCGTATTTTTGTTAACTCTGATAATTATTCTGTAACCCTAATCACGCCTCTATAGTAGCAATTCTTTGTCGAGTTCTTCTGAAGCGTGACACTTAATCATTCAACATTATTTGGGTTATCGATGTGTTCTTGCTTTTACTTGTTTTGAATCTAAACGATCTATTAAAGGATTAACATCCTAACAATTGGTATCAGAGCGGGAGATTGTGTAATCTATACACATCTCTTCTGTTTACAAAGTTTTTTTTAGGTTTCTGTTAATATAGGATCTGGTTCAGTCGTCTTTACTGTGTTTTTGACGGCATATAGTGATCTTAATATTACCCTATAAACTATCTTAGTTTTGCATGTCTGATTCTCTACAGGTATCAAAGAAAATATCATCATGCAGCACGACGATTCTCACATCAACTCCATAAATATTTGAAGCAATATTGGATCAACAACAAGGATCCTGGTTCTCTTTGCTCATGAATATGAAGTTTGGGCCCTTCATTTTGAAGATTATGTTCTTGGTTCAGATGATAATGGTTATTTAATATGAGAAGCCATTACTCTAGGTCCATTTGTTCACACAAAAACCAAAAGAGTTATCAAAACCCAGAAGGAATACAACCAACTGCTCCTTGGTGTAAAGGATGTTCCTCAGGACGAGAAAGAGAAACTAATTAGCAACGTCAAAGCAATGAAGATCATTAGATTCGCTTTGCAGGCCGATACTTTTCGTCTAGTTAGTTCGTGTGATACTGCGAAATCCATATGGGATAGGCTCAAGGAACTTTACTCCACTGACGCAGATCTTGAGCATTCTACACAAAGACTCTTACTTTTGGATTTTGGTGCTTTCGCACAAAAGCCTGAAGAGAATCTGAGCCAAACATTCAATCGCTACAATCATCTTCTCTCCAACATGATGAAACATGGTATTGGACGTGAGGTGATCGAGCAAAAGGTTACTCTCATGAATGGGCTTAGATTTGAGTGGATGGCAGTGGTTTCTATCGTAAAAGCGTACGAGCAATTCAAAAGTTACACTTTAGCCAAGCTTGTTGGGATTCTTAAGGCACATGAAAGTGAGGTGTCGAGAGAAGCGAAAGTTGTTTCTAGTATGGTGTCTCTAGCTCTTGTTGCTAAGGGAAAGACAATTGCAGAGGATGAGTCTGAATCTAATCATTCTGAATGTGATCTTACAAACGAGGAGTATTCTTTAATGGTTTCAAATCCCAAGCGGTTCGCAAGGAAGAAATTTCCATCAAACAAGAACCAAAACTGGCTGGGCAGCTACAGCTACGAAAAGGTGAAAGAGGAGAATAAAAGCGCTTCTCAAAAGGAGGAAGATAAGAAGGAAAAGAAGCTCATGGGTGACTCTGGCTATGACTGCGACTATTGTCATGGCAAAAATCATTTGGCCAAGGAGTGCATGCTGAGAAGGTTAAATGAGAAGAAAGAAGGAGAAGATCATGAGACTTACCACATGCGAAAGTTGGAGGAGATCAAGAAGAAAAATGTTGCTGATAGCTCTATGCCTGCTTTGATTGTGCAGGAAAATATGACTGAAAACGAGTTTGGAGGAGTTGAGGTCTAGTCAACAGACTCAGAAGATGACGAGGTTCGCAGGCCCACACATGGCAGGGCGTTCATTGCGAAAGAGGGGAGTTCGTGGTTTGCAGGAAAGTGTTTTATTGTAGCAAATGATGGGTCACAAACACAGGAGTATGCTGCTGGGAGTGGAAGAAGGGATGATAGCTGCTTCACAGCGAAACCAGTTGGTGAACAAATCAATGAGTGCGAACAACTGATCAACAAGGTAAATCTAATTCTTGAATCTCTAAATATACATGTGTCTAGATATGAGAATGAATTAAATGACCTAAAATTTACCTTTTCAAGCATTAGTGATAGTTTAAAACGAAACTGTTTAACAAACTCTAACCTAGCTGATCAAATCAGCAGGGTTTCGTAGAAAAGCGATGAGAGGCGAATGTGGATTGAGAAGATCAAGTCGGATTTGTCTAAGTCTAGGGATCAAATAATTTACTTGAAACAAGACAATTTGATGCTTTTAAAAAAACGAAACATTTTTTGTTTGATTGCTAAAAGGCTTTACTTTAACATTACTCAGTTGCACCTTGATTGTAAGATTGGTGAGAAAATTCACAAGATGATTTTACCATTTCTCGAATTAAAGGAAGACGAAATTGACGCTGATTGTTATAAGTGTGAATCCATCGTCTCATCTGACGAGACTTCTGATTCTTACAGGGTAGGACTGGAAAGAATTGAATCATACATTAAGTCCAAAGACCACAAAAATATGTTAAAACAGCTTTTGGATGAAAAT